>NC_053428.1:64181163-64390239 GCF_007990345.1 Gossypium hirsutum
GTACTAGGAAGATTCGGCCCTTAAGGAGTGTGACCAAACTTCGTGTATTTTGTGTTTGTGGAATAAAGACAAATTGTGAAAGTGCGAAATATTAGGGGTAAAAATGTAATTTACCATTATGCGTATTAGACTAAATTGAATGAAATATGTTAAAATGAGATTTATTTGAATATGTAAGATCAAGACCAAGGAATTGGATTTAGATCGGGGAAAATCGAAAGTAGTTGAGTAGTCGATCATTTAGTCGACGACATCCGAAGAAAGTTATAAGCATTAGATATTAAATTTCGGAATAAATGTTAGTTATATATGCTGAAATGGAAATATGATAAATGTATATATAGCTGAATGTGATATGTGTGAATATATGTAAATTAAGGCTGGCAAGCTAGCTATTAAGGTGAAATGCTAATGTTAGTATTTGATTTGGTAATAATCTGTTTGGGGACAGCAGCAGTAAGGTGATTTGGGAAATCGCCATAATTTGTAGGAGTTGAATTAGAAGCTGAGTGAATTATGCCATTAAAGCTTGAGAGTCTATTTTCTTACAAAAGAACTATAAAAACAAAAGAGTTACCGATCTTGAGATATTTGAATATTGTGGCTGAGTCAAAATGACTACTAGATTCCCTGTTCTGTTTTTAGAAAATCATTATAAATTGTACAAAAATGATTATAAGATAAAATTTATATGCTTAGACTCCTTAATTCTGTAAAATGAGAAATTTGATTCGTAGTGAAGAGTGGTCAGAATAGTCAAACAGTGAAACAGGGGAAACTTTAAGAAAAATCTGGTATTGATTGGCCAAGCCTAAAATTCTGAAAATTTTATGGATGGAAGATATACGAGTCTATATTCAGGGAAATTAACGGCTAGTGATTTGGAGTTTTGTAGCTCCAGTTATAAACAATTTAGCGACTACTGCTCAGGAAAACAGCTCGTAGTGAATATGTGATTTTGTTGTAAACATTAATGAAAATTTGCCAATGAGTTATTTATTGTTATTATAAAGCTTACTATAATCTATGTGTGTGAAAGTCAAATAAATATATATATTTCTGAAAGTAATACTTGAATAGTCGATTAACGACTATTTTAATTTGTTGAACTTAAGCTCAAGAGCAAAGGAACTAGATCCATAAAGGCAAAGAAAAGATCACTGAGTAGCCGAGTTGGAACGTCTTACCCAACACAAGGTAATCATTAAGCATGTGTTGGTATATTTCAAATTCATAATGTTTATGTATTGATGCTGATGAATGAATAAATAAAATATATATATGCATTACGTATGTATGATGAAATTGTTGAATGAAAAGAAAGAGGTAAGATGTACTGAGTTGTTGATCTCGGCACTAAACGTGCGGGTATAACCATTTATGACCATGAGATTGGCGCTAAGTGCGCGGGATTAATTGTACAGCACTAAGTGTGCGATTTGACTATGTTGCACTAAGTGTGCGAAATGAATATGATGCACTAAGTGTGCGAATTGACCATGCGGCACTAAGTGTGCGAGTTTGACTATGTAGCACTAAGTGTGCGATTTGATTACGTAGCACTAAGTGTGCGAGTTGATTATATAGCACTGAGTGTGCGGACTCAATATACATTCGTGAATCATAATGGACACTATGTGTGCGACACTATGAGTCGATCGCGGACAGCGGATCGGGTAAGTGTCTTGAGTACATGGCTAATAGGTGCTATGCTTATACTTGGTGTTGAGCTCGGTAAGTTTGAACCTATGTGACAAATATACTTGAAGTCACGTACATAAAATTTATCGTAGGATGGGTGAGAGGCCGTTTAGTCGTTTGATTGTAACGAAAATAAATTGATTTATGAAATGCCTCAATGTCCTATTGATGAGTATATGGAAGGTGAATGCATGAATTGATATGAAACTGAATCGATAGGTTGGAGAACTATGGTATGGTTCGGTATGGATGGAGTAAATTGTCTCGTTCTATTTTGTTTCCTCTTGTGATAATGTTATTGATGGATGGTAGTGCATTGCTTATGACTTACTGAGTTATAAACTCACTCGGTGTTTCCTTGTCACCCATTATAGGTTACTTGGACTCATCTATTTTTTTTGCGGGGTCAGGCCGTCATCGAAGTCATCACACCGGATAGCAAGTTTTGGTACTTTCTTCTTAGTTGGCTTAGAAGAACATTTTGGCATGTATAAGCTATTACGTTGTGTTTGAACTTTGGCATGTAAACTTTAAGCCATGCGAAAATGGCACGAATGTTCGATTGAGTTGGATCAAGGGTAGGCATAAAATGGACCTAGTTACTTTCGTAACAGATGCTGGCAGCAGCAGTGTCATGAGATTGAAAAATCACTAAAATAGTAGGAGTGGAATTAATTGATGAATAAATTATGTAATCGAAGCTCGATGAGTCTGTTTTCATGAGGAAGTAACGAAAAGATCATATGGGCAGTATATTAAGAGATAATCAGATTTTTGTGGGACAGGGCCAGAACGGTTTCTGGATTCCCTGCTCCGACTTTGGAAATTCAATATAAATTAACCAGAGATAATTAGGGGTCGTACCATATATGTACAGATTCCTATCTGAGTCTAGTTTTCATAGAAACAAACGGCATCAGTATTGAAGCCCCGTGCAGGGAGATATCCAGGTCGTAATGGGCAAAGGTCAGTGTATTCGACCCCTGCAACATGGGAGACTTTGACTAATAAACTGTACTAATTGGCCCGACCAAAATTCTAGAAAAAAATACATAGATGGGCACATGAGTCTAGTTTCTGGGAAAAATTACGAAACTGATTTTCGAGTTACGAAACTCAAGATATGATTTTTAAAACGACTAGTACACAGATTGGGCAGTGTCTGGAAAATAAATTTTATAAGGGGTTAAAGTCAGTTAACACCTCGTGTTCGACTCTGGTGTCGGTTTCGGGTTCGGGGTGTTACATTTTATTGGTATCAGAGCTATGGTTTAGTCGGTTCTAGGACTACCATAGCACGTATGAGTCTAGCTATACATGCCGAATGTTAATGTTTAACTGTGTGATGACTTTTGACGGTTAAAATTTATGTTTTGATTAGTAAATGGATCCCGGTGTAGAGAGAACCTTGGCGGATGACATTGAAAGTGTAGCGGCTGCTCCTGCACAAGGGACGCCGCCTGTTGAACCTCAGTCATCTGCGAATAATCAAGGTGAGGGGGCTAAACAAGCCTTCTTTACCATGATGAATGAATGGGTCGCGCAGTATGCCCGAACCAATCCGGCTGTCCAACAATTCCCGAATTTGAATAATCCACCCCCGGAGCCAGTAATGCCATCAGTTACTGATCCTGTGAGGCTGAGTAAGCCACCTGTAGACTTGATTAGGAAGCGCGGGGCTGAGGAGTTCAGGGCCATAGTTCCTGATGATGCTGAAAGGGCCGAGTTCTGGCTTGATAACGCCATTCGGGTGTTTGATGAACTGTCATGCACACCCGATGAATGTCTAAAGTGTGCTATATCCTTGTTGCGGGACTCAGCCTACTATTGGTGGAGGACCCTGATTTCCATAGTCCCAAACAAACGAGTAACTTGGGACTTCTTTCAGACGGAATTTCGAAAGAAATTTATTAGCCAACGGTTCATTGATCAGAAGCGTAAGGAGTTCTTGGAACTCAAGCAAGGCCGTATGACTGTATCTGAATACGAACATGAATTCGTAAGACTCAGTAGGTATGCCCGGGAGTGTGTAGCTGATGAGGTTGCTATGTGCAAAAGATTCGAGGAAGGATTGAATGAAGATTTAAAGCTACTAATGGGTATTTTGGAAATAAAAGAATTCGTAACACTAGTCGAACGAGCCTGCAAGGCGGAAGAACTTGGAAAGGAGAAGAGGAAGGCTGAATTTGAAGCTAGAGATTATCGTAAAAGATCGACGGGTAAAGCTCCGTTCTCAGCTGTAAAGAAGTTCAGGGAGGACATTAATAAGTCGAGGGCGACTGCGGGAATTTCCATCAGGGCAAGACCATCGATGGGCTCCGAGCTACTTCGGTAGCTAGTGTGGGCAATAATCGTCACAAGAACCTGAATGTCCCCAATGTGGAAGACGACACCTAGGTGAATATTGGGGCAAGTCTACTAGCAGGGCCTGTTACGGATGCGGTTCGAAGGACCACTTCATTAGAGATTGCACGGAGCTGGATGAGAAGAATAAGATTCAAGGTGCAAGACCTAGTGGAGTGACATCTAGAGGTAGACCACCGAGAATTTTAGGAGGCAGGGGTGGTAGTCAGAGGGGGGCCTCTGATACGGCCGATCGAGCCGAGAACCGTACTCCTGCTAGAGCATATGCCATTCGCGCACGAGAGGAGGCATCCTCCCCCGACGTCGTCACTGGTACCTTCACTCTCTTTGATACTAATGTGATTGCATTGATTGACCCTGGTTCTACTCATTCATATGTATGCGAAACCTTAGCAACCAGTAAGACTCTACCTGTTGAGTCTACTGAGCTCGTAATTCGAGTATCAAACCCTTTGGGTCAATGCGTACTTGTTGATAAAGTGTGTAAGAGATGCCCTCTAATAATTCGAGAATCCTGTTTTCCGGCCGATTTGATTCTTTTGCCGTTCGACGAGTTTGATGTTATTCTTGGTTTGGATTGGTTAACCGCGCATGATGCGGTTGTGAATTGCAAAAGCAAGACTATCGATTTGAGGTGCGCAAATAACGAAATAATCCGAGTTGAGTCTGCGGACTTAAGGGGGTTGCCAGCTGTAATATCAGCAATGTTGGCCCAGAAATATGTAAGGAAAGGGTGCGAAGCATACCTCGCGTATGTACTTGATGACAAGGAGTTAGAAAAGAAACCCGAATCGGTGCCGGTGGTTTGTGAATACCCGGATGTTTTTCCTGAAGAGTTACCAGGTTTGCCACCTGTTCGGGAGGTAGAGTTTGGTATTGAGCTTGTACCTGGAACTACGCCAATTTCGATCGCTCCGTATCGTATGGCACTAACCGAGTTAAAAGAGTTGAAAGCTCAGTTGCAAGAATTGACGGATAGAGGTTTCGCTCGACCGAGTTTCTCACCTTGGGGTGCACCAGTATTGTTCGTGAAAAAGAAGGACTGAACCATGAGGTTGTGCATTGACTATCGTCAACTGAATAAAGTGACGATAAAGAATAAGTATCCGTTACCGCGTATTGATGATCTGTTCGATCAATTAAAGGGAGCATCGGTGTTTTCAAAGATAGATTTGAGATCGGGTTATTATCAGTTGCGGATTCGAGATTCAGACGTACCCAAAACTGCTTTCAGAACGAGGTACGGTCACTACGAGTTCTCAGTGATGCCGTTTGGGCTCACTAATGCCCCTGCGGTGTTTATGGATTTGATGAATCGGATCTTCAGGCCATATTTGGATCGGTTCGTAGTTGTGTTCATTGATGACATCTTGGTCTATTCAAGAGATGAGACCGAACATGCTGAGCATCTGAGGCTAGTGTTACAAATTTTGCGGGATAAGCAGTTATATGCTAAGTTCAGTAAGTGTGAGTTCTGGTTAAGAGAGGTTAGCTTATTGGGTCATATGGTATCCGCATCGGGTATTCGAGTTGACCCGAGCAAAATTTCAGCCATACTTAACTGGAAGCCTCCGAGAAATGTTACCGAAGTCCGGAGCTTTCTAGGACTCACCGGTTATTACCGACGATTTGTCAAAGGTTTCTCGATGATAGCCACACCAATGATGAAGTTACTTCAAAAGGATGTTAAGTTCGAATGGACGGAGAAATGTCAGAAAAGCTTCGATCAACTGAAAACTCATTTGACTGAAGCTCCAATTTTGGTGCAACCCGAATCGGGTAAAGAGTTTGTCATTTATAGTGACGCATCCCTACTTGGGTTGGGTTGCGTATTGATGCAAGAAGGTCGAGTTGTGGCCTATGCGTCGAGACAATTGAAGCCACACGAGAGAAATTATCCGACCCATGATCTCGAACTAGCCGCCATTGTGTTTGCATTGAAAATATGGCGACATTATTTGTTTGGTGAGAAGTGCCATGTGTTTTCGGATCACAAAAGTCTCAAATATTTGATGACTCAACGAGACTTGAATCTGCGACAAAGACGTTGGCTTGAGTTGTTGAAAGATTACGAGCTTGTCATTGATTACCACCCGGGAAAGGCTAATGTGGTTGCGGACGCCTTAAGCCGAAAATCACTGTTTGCTTTGCGAGCGATGAATGTACACTTGTCTGTTCTACCTGACAATGTGTTAGTAGCTGAATTAAAAGCCAGACCATTATTGACTCATCAAATTCGTGAAGCTCAGAAAGTCGATGATGAATTGGTTGCAAAACGAGCTGAGTGTGTTCCGAACAAGGAATCGGAGTTTCAGATTGATGATGATGGTTGTTTGAGGTTTAGAAGTCGTTTGTGTGTTCCAAGGAATTCGGAACTCATTCCGATGATTCTGAACGAAGCCTATTGTAGCCGAATGTCAATTCACCCGGGGAGCACGAAAATGTACAACGACTTGAAACGTCGGTTTTGGTGGCATGGTATGAAACGAGACATCTCCGACTTTGTTTCGAGATGTTTAATATGTCAACAAGTGAAAGCGGAACATCAAGTGCCTTCAGGGTTACTTCAGCCGATCATGATACCCGAGTGGAAATGGGACCGAGTGACAATGGACTTTGTGTCCGGACTGCCATTGTCCGCAAGTAAGAAGGATGCGATTTGGGTTGTTGTTGATAGGCTGACTAAGTCGGCTCACTTTATCCCCGTGCGTACGGATCTTTCATTGGATAAACTAGCCGAATTGTATGTCTCTCAGATTGTGAGATTACATGGAGTACCTATTTCTATCGTGTTGGATAGAGGTCCGAGATTCATTGGGCCGTATGAAATCTCCGAACGAGTTGGTCCAGTTGCGTATCGATTGATTTTGCCCCCTGAACTTGAAGAAGAACCGATGCGTATCCTAGCTCGTGAAGTGAAGGAGTTACGAAACAAAAGAGTTCCGCTAGTAAAGGTGTTATGGCTCAAACACGGGATCGAGGAAGCTACTTGGGAAACCGAGAACTCGATGAAAGAACGATATCCAAACCTATTTACCGGTAAGATTTTCGGGGACGAAAATTTCTTAAGTGGGGGAGAGTTGTGACAGCCCAAAATTGACCCTAGTCGGGAAGTGGTTTCGGGACCACAAAACCGAGTCTTATAAATAATTAAAGATTATATTCTGTGTTTATGATGTGCGTAAATGCTTGTGTGATAGTTCCATACTTTAATTTGGTCAGTGTATGTGGAATTTATTAGTAGGGACTTATGTGAGACAATTTAGAAATATGCTAGGCAAGTGTTCAAGTGGCCCATTAATATATGTGGGAAAGTGTTTGTCCTTGCATGTCAAATTAGCCAAATTAAAGCATAGTGGCTGGCCATGCTATGGGTGAAAACATGTCACCAACATGTTATGCTAGTGATGTATGCTAAGAAAAATAAAATAAAGAGCATGGTAATTAAACAATGAAAGGAAGGGTGATGAAAAAAAAAATGGTCTCATCCATACCCCCCCTTGTTGCCGTGAGTTGAAGAAAGAAAACAAAAAAAATGTGTTCATTCTAGAACACCTTTGGCCGAATAGAAGAAAGAAAGGAAGGGGAAGAGCTTGAGAAAATCGGCTATGGTGGTTTGCTAGACTAAGGTATGTTTGATGTTGTTCTTGAGATGCATGCATGTTTTAGTAGTTGACTTGAGTTCTAAAAACCCATGGTTCAATTTTGTGGATTGATGATGATTTTGTGTTTTGCCATTGATGAGTGCTTGAGCTTTTTGATAGTTGTTGATGAAAAGTGAAAGATATGTTAAAGATTAATATGTTTTGTGTTGAAGTTTTTGGTGATTTTGAGTAGTTAGGGCTAAATTACAAAAATAAATTTTTGAAGGACTCAAAGGTGAAATAAATGAAATGTATGGACTTATATGGGTACTAGGAAGATTCGGCCCTTAAGGAGTGTGACCAAACTTCGTGTATTTTGTGTTTTGTGGAATAAAGACTAAATTGTGAAAGTGCGAAATATTAGGGGTAAAAATGTAATTTACCCATTTATGCGTTATTAGACTAAATTGAATGAAAATATGTTAAAATGAGATTTATTTGAATATGTTAAGATCAAGAAACCAAGGAATTGGATTTAGATCGGGGAAAATCGAAAGTAGTTGAGTAGTCGATCATTTAGTCGACGACATCCGAAGAAAGTTTATAAGCAATTAGATATTAAAATTTCGGAATAAATGTTAGTTATATATGCTGAAATGGAAATATGATAAATGTATATATAGCTGAATGTGATATGTGTGAATTATATGTTAAATTAAGGCTTGGCAAGCTAGCTATTAAGGTGAAATGCTAATGTTAGTATTTGATTTGGTAATAATCTGTTTGGGGACAGCAGCAGTAAGGTGATTTTGGAAAATCGCCATAATTTGTAGGAGTTGAATTAGAAGCTGAGTGAATTATGCCATTAAAGCTTGAAGAGTCTATTTTCTTACAAAAGAAACTATAAAAACAAAAGAGTTACCGATCTTGAGATATTTGAAGTATTGTGGGGCTGAGTCAAAATGACTACTAGATTCCCTGTTCTGTTTTTAGAAAATCATTATAAATTGTACAAAAATGATTATAAGATAAAATTTATATGCTTAGACTCCTTAATTCTGTAAAATGAGAAATTTGATTCGTAGTGAAGAGTGGTCAGAATAGTCAAACAGTGAAACAGGGGAAACTTTAAGAAAAATCTGGTATTGATTGGCCAAGCCTAAAATTCTGAAAATTTTATGGATGGAAGATATACGAGTCTATATTCAGGGAAAATTAACGGCTAGTGATTTGGAGTTTTGTAGCTCCAGTTATAAACAATTTAGCGACTACTGCTCAGGAAAACAGCTCGTAGTGAATATGTGATTTTGTTGTAAACATTAATGAAAATTTGCCAATGAGTTATTTATTGATTATTATAAAGCTTACTATAATCTATGTGTGTGAAAGTCAAATAAATATATATATTATTCTGAAAGTAATACTTGAATAGTCGATTAACGACTATTTTAAATTTTGTTGAACTTAAGCTCAAGAGCAAAAGGGAACTAGATCCGATAAAGGCAAAGAAAAGATCACTGAGTAGCCGAGTTGGAACCGTCTTACCCAACACAAGGTAAGTCATTAAGCATGTAGTTGGTATTATTTCAAATGGTCATAATGTTTATGTATTGATGCTGAATGGAATGAATAAATATACATATATATATATATGCATGTACGTATGTGATGATGAAATTGTTGAATGAAAAGAAAAGAGGTAAGATGTACTGAGTTGTTGATCTCGGCACTAAACGTGCGGGTATAACCATTTATGACCATGAGATTGGCGCTAAGTGCGCGGGATTAAATTGTACAGCACTAAGTGTGCGATTTGACTATGTTGCACTAAGTGTGCGAAATGAATATGATGCACTAAGTGTGCGAATTGACCATGCGGCACTAAGTGTGCGAGTTTGACTATGTAGCACTAAGTGTGCGATTTGATTACGTAGCACTAAGTGTGCGAGTTGATTATATAGCACTGAGTGTGCGGACTCAATATACATTCGTGAATCATAATGGACACTATGTGTGCGACACTATTGAGTCGATCGCGGACAGCGGATCGGGTAAGTGTCTTGAGTACATGGCTAATAGGTGCTATGCTTATACTTGGTGTTGAGCTCGGTAAGTTTGAACCTATGTGACAAATATACTTGAAGTCACGTACATAAAATTTATCGTAGGATGGGTGAGAGGCCGTTTAGTCGTTTGATTGTAACGAAAATAAATTGATTTATGAAAATGCTTCAATGTCCTATTGATGAGTATATGGAAGGTGAATGCATGAATTGATATGAAACTGAATCGATAGGTTGGAGGAACTATGGTATGGTTCGGTATGGATGGAGTAAATTGTCTCGTTCTATTTTGTTTCCTCTTGTGATAATGTTATTGATGGATGGTAGTGCATTGCTTATGACTTACTGAGTTATAAACTCACTCGGTGTTTCCTTGTCACCCATTATAGGTTACTTGGACTCATCTATTTTTTTTGCGGGGTCAGGCCGTCATCGAAGTCATCACACCGGATAGCAAGTTTTGGTACTTTCTTCTTAGTTGGCTTAGAAGAACATTTTGGCATGTATAAGCTATTACGTTGTGTTTGAACTTTGGCATGTAAACTTTAAGCCATGCGAAAATGGCACGAATGTTCGATTGAGTTGGATCAAGGGCAGGCATAAAATGGACCTAGTTACTTTCGTAACAGATGCTGGCAGCAGCAGTGTCATGAGATTGAAAAATCACTAAAAATAGTAGGAGTGGAATTAATTGATGAATAAATTATGTAATCGAAGCTCGATGAGTCTGTTTTCATGAGGAAGTAACGAAAAGATCATATGGGCAGTATATTAAGAGATAATCAGATTTTTGTGGGACAGGGCCAGAACGGTTTCTGGATTCCCTGCTCCGACTTTGGAAATTCAATATAAATTAACCAGAGATAATTAGTGGTCGTACCATATATGTACAGATTCCTCTCTGAGTCTAGTTTTCATAGAAACAAACGGCATCAGTATTGAAGCCCCGTGCAGGGAGATATCCAGGTCGTAATGGGCAAAGGTCAGTGTATTCGACCCCTGCAACATGGGAGACTTTGACTAATAAACTGTACTAATTGGCCCGACCAAAAATTCTAGAAAAAAATACATAGATGGGCACATGAGTCTAGTTTCTGAGAAAAATTACGAAACTGATTTTTGAGTTACGAAACTCAAGATATGATTTTTAAAACGACTAGTACACAGATTGGGCAGTGTCTGGAAAATAAATTTTATAAGGGGTTAAAGTCAGTTAACACCTCGTGTTCGACTCCGGTGTCGGTTTCGGGTTCGGGGTGTTACACTTTTCTAGTGACATGTCACTTGTATCCTAAACTATTCCTAAGGTTCAAACGGGATTCTTCCTCACATGTTTATAACATCTCAACCGCACTTGCTTGTGATGTCGTGGATAACGAACATAATATCATTCATACTTTCATAACCACCATTAGAAAAAACATCCATAATGAAAATAAAATATTTACCATACAATATCAATACATCAAAATATGCTATATTGTCACATTATTTACACATGTACTTACCTTGGTACAAAACGATGAGAAACAAGTCTATTCGTCGTAAACTTTATTTTTTCCTCGATCAAGACCCGAATCACATTTTTCTTGATCTATAATGCCAAATTTAACTTGTTTAATAATCACACTATTCAAATAAATCCATAATTCATACTTTAGTAAAATTACCTTTTTACCCTTAACTTTTCACTTATTTACAATTTAGTCCCTAGGCTCGTAAAATAAAATGCATGCATTTTCTTTGTTACCCAAGCCTAGTCGAACTTTTCTTGTACCAAAACAACCCTTACTTTTCATCAAAATTAGATTTTTATCACTTATTTTACACATTTTACAAAATAGTCATTTTTAGTGGTTTTCATGAAAAATCACTTTGTGAAAGATGTTTATCTTACACCAAACTTTCATCTTCCTTTGTCAAACATCAAAATACATGTATGTCATACATGGGTAAATTTGTGAACATATACCCTACTTCAAAATAAGGGTAGAAATAGGTAAATCAAGCTACGATGACTTCAAAATGTAAAGAACATTAACAACATACTAAGGAACACTTACTATTGAGCTTGAAAATGTAAAAAACCCTTGCTATAGAGTGCTTAGAATTTTCGGCAGCCACATGAAGGAGATGAGCACATTTTTTATTTGATTTTCCCTTTTTATTCTTTTATTTACCAAATGACTAAAATGCCCTTAAGGCCTTCCTTTTAAATTTTTCCTATGCATGTCCATTTTTGTCCAAAATTATATAAATTGGTCAAATTGTTAATTAGGACCTTCTAATTGGTCAAATCTAAGTGACTCTCCTGCTAACGACCACCTAAGACACACCCCGACCTTCTAACACCTCAATGTTATCTAATTATTAGTTATTTGTTAATGCAGAAGCAAATTATGAGGCAATTTTAAACTTTTCTTAGGTAATTTAACATAAGGGCATTTTTGTTATTTTAGCACCTATGGTAAAACTAACCTAATCTTAGATCTAAATGTTTACCAACCTTCTTTTAGTCATCATTATGCAAGCCTAAAAATTTCAGCTTAAATTGAGTTCGTTTGTTATGTCTAATTCAAGTTTTACTATTATGGACTAAATTGTAACAAATACAAGCTATCAGGACTATTATGAATTAAAAATTAAGTGTGTTTCTATCGAATTTTACCCATTACGAGACTAATCCTAAAATTTTACCAAGTTTCCTTATCATCTAGGGCTCTAATTAGACTAATCAAATTTTAGGACTAAATTGTAACTCAAACAAATTAGAATACCAATATAAAAAAGACAAAATAAACCCCCAAAAACCCACACGGTCGTGTTCCCCAGACTGTGTGTCATTAAATGACCGTGTTTGTGTCACAAAAAACTTTTAGGTAGATCGCACACGCCCATGTGTGATAGCTCTAGTTTCCACACGCCTGTGTCACTTACCCACACGCTCATGTCACTTACCCACACGCCCGTATGCAACCCCTCACATGCCTGTGTGAAAACTACTACACCTATTTTTATAAAAAACTTATTTTAAAACCTGATTTTGTATATTTTAATGTCCAATTAAACCCGTTTAACTACGATCAGTTGAATTTATTGAAATTAATTAAGCCTTAATTATATAGAATTAGGCAATCAATTTCATGCACATCAAACACTGAATAAATCATACAAGTGGCGCACTTTAGTTGCTAGTAAACCACTCCATGGAAACTACAATTAAACAACCGTTAGTATAAATTTCATGCTTCACACACCGTGTTATCAATCACTGTGTTATCAAGCAACAATACACCGTAAATCATTCAATAATTAAACTCAAACATGCTTCAAAATTATTATAAAATCATCCAAATTAAATGTCCAATGCCCAAAGTCCAATTACAACCGAAATCAAACTAATTCCTGGGAGTTCCACAATGCCCGATTACAATCTCTAAAATGTGTAATAAAGTCTCTACCAAGCCTAAATCTCTTGGAACTCTCTTGCTCGGCTCCTCAACTCCTCAAGCCCGACAATTATCTATACGAATTGTGAGGGTGTGAGCTTTAAAAAACTCAATAAATGTTAATAGAAACAACTAGTAAATTAACATCCAATTCATGCTTAATTCACAACCAATCATTCACCAATTGTTAGCCAAAATAATTAAGCATGTCAATTTAATTTCATATTCAATACCAAAAATCAACTATTCATGGCTTTCAATCATCAATTGATATAGTAACAATCACACATAAATATATTGGCATACACATCTATGGCTTAATCGGGTGATCATACATCGGATATATGGATTTCTGAACTTTCACAAATATCAAATACAGTCTACCGAGTTGAACGAGTCGAAGCACACCATCCTTTATAGTGCCTCAAATAACCCATTGAGTGGAGACTCATGCTCAACACTTTCTTATCTACTCCAAACAAATCAGTCCACCTGGAGCCATATGCTCACAATGTTACAAATAAAGGTGAGTACCCACAAATCCTACGGCATGGCAACTATATCTAATGGATCCAACATGCATGGTGCCAATATATTCATTCAACATAGCATATAAATCAGTCATTATTGTGCTTAATTTAATGTGACAAGATGTTTATGTGTAACTTGTAACATAGCCATTTAACATCCAATAAAATCAAGCAATTCATTTACCAATTTCCCAAATTCAATTACCAATTGTAACACCAACATATCATGATAAAATATTTCAGTATACATGCTTTAAATCATCCCTAAAATTAATTTAATTAAATAGTACAAACACCACGTAAAGCTTACTTACCATTTTTTTCAATACAAATTCAATTTTTGCACATTTAATACCAATCTTGCAGAATTAGCCATTCAATCATAATTAATTAATTGAAATCATTAATTAAGCTACTAATTAAATATAATTAAGGGTCAATTTACCAAATCACCCTTAGAAACACTCACCACACAATTTTATTCTATCACAACAAGTGATCAACTAAGCAATTTCAAGCTTCAATTCTGATTATCTCGGTCCTCTTCAGGACTCGAAGCTTAAATAGAGATAAAGTAGACATTACCACATTTCCAATGCTATAATAAATATAAATTTTAATTAACTATACTAATCGAAATTCTTTCACAAAGATTCTTTACCAGATTTGTAACATCAAGTCGAAAACTCGATTCCTCACAAAATCGATCTCTCTAACCCTCCTAATCACTTCCAAACATCAATATTAAACCAAATACACATAAACTAAACATCAATTTCACATTTAAATCAATTTCACAACAATTCGGGAAATCGGTTCGTGAAGATGATGAAATTCGAATTTCTTCAAATTACCTCACAAATCATGTTTAACCTTGATAAATAAGACCAAAAGCCTTTTAATATATCCATTTTTAGTTGGAATATACATTGATTTGTGGATTTCCTCTCAAAATTCAAGATCCACCATTAAAGCACCTTAAGCTTTTGAAGAAGATGACATTGATAAAAATCATGTAATTTACTCTCAAATCATGTAAAAATATTTCTAATCATCATAAAAATAAGTTTAGAAATAATAATTACCTTTGATTCGTTCTAAATCCTTCGATTGAAAATCTTGATTCAAGAATATTGAGAAATTTCAGAAAATTTTTAGCTACTTTTGAGAATAATTTCGGATGAACTAAGAAAGTATTTTGAGAAGAAAATTAGTTGGATCTATTCTCTAATGCTAGATCTTTAAAATCATGCGAAGAAATCAAAATTTATAGCTCTATAATATGATGTAAATGGTGTGAAAAGTAGGCTAGATGCATTGCTTTTAAAACTGAAACAACCCACCAGAAATTTAAAAATTGGGGAATTTTCCTAATGGCCACTCCCGCATTTCTCTTACTTTGCCAATGAATCTTTTCCCTCCAAAGTTACGAAATTTAAGGTTTATTTTCCAAATAAATACTCTAAAATTTCTCTTTTCCTTACAATTAAATCCAATTTAATTAATATTTAAATTTAACTCAAATTAACCCCCAATGAAAATTATTTTAAAATTCTTTTTCGACCCAAATTAATTATTTTCACTAATAATTATTTAATTGCTTTAAAATAAATTTTCCAAAAATATTTTTATTTTTCTGGATTATTTTTTAATCTATTTTAGATGAAATTAACCTCCTAAAGTAAATTAAAAAATTACTAAAAACCTTATAAATTCCTAGTTCCACACTTAGAACCTGGGATATTACAATTAAGTTACAATCATTTCCATGTTATTCGATCGCATCTAAGCCTAAATCGAGCATATGATACATTTAAAACCAACCGGGAACAATTCTAGACTAAATTGAAACTTTTAAAAAACCTTAGGTAAAAAGTGAAAACAGGGGTCACATGGCCGTGTGACTAGGCCATGTGACAAAGCTCAAACCGTGTGGATCAAAGACAAGGTCATGTGGCCATACTGTGTAACTCTCTTTTACTATGTTGACAATCCAATACCAAAATCAAATAGGCCAATGGCTGTGTCATGCAACCATGTGTGACACACGACTGTGTAGCAGGCCATGTGCACCTAAAAGTGTATTCAAAATCAAGCCATTTCACCTACAATTCCTTAGGTCCCAAGCCATACAATTAACATCACTTAAACCTATTCAAAATGCACCAAATCATGTCAAAATATACCAAACAACATTCAACCTAAGTGTTAACCAATATGCCTTCATTGGCACCACAAATCAACCTAAACATAAACCATTTAAGCACAACTACTTAACTTTTCATGCTTAATTAACCATCACTTATACATCATTTTAACATGACCACATCATCAACCCAAGTTCTTCAACCAACCGCATCTTAAGGTACAATTCATAGCAACTAAATACATGTTCAATATCAAATAATTCATACTTCCACAAAGCATTAAAATTACCATTTTAGCTAACAAACTTATACATTGATTCACATATCAAATGACACAAAACATAACCAAATGATTATAAACATACATGTACCAAAATTCCTATTTACATGCCACTTATAACCGGACCAAAATAAATGAATAGCTATCGAAAAAGCTGACGGATAGTGTGTCTCCAACGATGATCCAATCAACAGCAAGAGTCCAACAATCTACAAGGAAAAAAACCAAATAGGGTAAGCTTACATAAAGCTTAGTAAGTTCATAAAATAAAATATCACATACCTGTCAACTTAAGTTTACAAATCATACATAACATAGAATTAACATTCCTTTGCTTTGTTTCATAAATCCTACCATATCAAATGGTTAAGCATAAATAAATCATATCATAACATACCAAAATTCACATACCAAGTTATAACCATCATAACATAGTTCTTCATACCATCTTGTTTCATTTCCATTTCATTTATCAACTATTTTGCCCAGAGAGCTATAGTAAATTAACTCCGCATATGCGGGAGGGTAATGTTCACACAAGCTAACAAATGAGACATTAACCAATACACGATGCTGCTCACACAAGCTTTAGAGAATCTGCAACACATACAGGATCTCAAGCCATTGGTATGGTATCCACGACTAGTAAAAAGTACCTGGAAATGTAAATACTTACACAGGGTGCCTGGAACTGAAACACCAATACATAGTACCTTGAACTGTAATCAACAACATAGAGTACTTGAAATGCCCTAATGACATGTAATTTGTATCATAGGTATTCACGAATTTCACACAAGCTTTAGCCTGTATTCTATATTCATTACATGTTCATAACTTTAAACCATGATCACATTGGTCACATACATTCCCAAGATTAGCATATATCCATTCAACCATGTACAATGCCATACTTTACATTCCAATATCTTTTCTTTTCGCTTTCAAAACTATCTCAATTAATCACATTAACTATGTAGATATATATAATCACATACTTAATTAAATTCAACTATCATACACTATATTAAACATAGTACGAACTTACCAAAACACAGTAGCTACCTACATCTCAACGACAACTATTCTGTGACCTTTCCTTTCTCGCGATTATCAACTAATTGATCCATTTATTGATCTAAATACTAATTTAATTCGATCAACTAATTCAAATATCTTAAAAATATTTAATTTCATGTATTTAACCATTTAACAACATTTTATATTTTTACCCTAAACTTTTACCTTTATTCAATTTAGTCCCTAAATCCAAAACATTCAAATTGATCACAATTAAACCCAACCAATGCTATCTGAATTCTCTATGGTCATTATACAACTCATATTTATCAAATTTTCATAATAATTTCATGATAACTTTACTATTTTAACAATTTAGTCATTAAACTTAAAATAAACCAAAACCACTTTACAAAATAGTCTATTTAACTATCCAGCTTATAAGTCTATCATCAAACTTCAAAAACATAAAGAATTCATCAATGGTATAAATAAAAAATTTAACAGTTTTATGAATTAGTCCCTGGGTTAGCTAGATTAAGCTACAACGATCTTAAAAACATAAAAATCTTGAAAAACGAATCCGAAACACATACCAGTCAAGTGAATTAAAGCTTGGCCAAAAGCTTCCTTACTCAACCATGGAGTTTCAGTGATAATAGGTTGAGGAAAGTGAAATAAAATAGCTATGTGTTTTGTTTTATGTTTTTAATTCATGTTTAAATTATTAGAAAATATTTTATTAACATAATTTTACACCAAATGTACATAGTAACCAACCATAATAATCCAACATGGTCAAATTGCCTCATAAAACCCTCAAATCATGGTTTCATAACCATTTAGCACAAATAAACTAATAGCGATTAATTTTTATAGCTTTTACAATTTAGTCATTTTTATTAAATTAATTATCTAAACGTTAAAATTTTTGGACCAAATTTAAATACATCTATATAAATATTTATGGGTTCAATTTACAGAAACAAGGTCGTGATACCTCATTTTCAAAAATCACTTGACTTTAGGGAAAAACCACTTGTACTTAATTATTCGTTTAATTTGCAAAAATTATTAAATCAAAATTCAATATAATATTATATTTGACTCGTAAATATTAAATAATATTTATGGACTCACTCGTTGACATTTGTGATCTTGAAACCACTGTTTCTGACATCATTGAAAAATAGGCTATTACATTTATGGTTGAGTTAGTTTTATATTTTGAGTTGTCATTTCGGTATCTTGAATAGAAAATGTTAACCTAAACATGAATTAGAGCTAAATATGTGTAAAGAATAGAAGTTTAAAATGTTATTTGCTTACCAAGTTAATGAAGGAATGTTTAATCATGAACGGATGTATATAAAAACTTGGTTTATGAACCAGGTTTATTAAAGGTGTGGTAATTCCAAAAAGAGATATCGCGACAACAAACCCCCCGTCGCCGTGAGGTAAATTTGCGAATAAGTGGCGTCATGACCACAATCCTCCGATATCATGACGTGAGCTCACCAGAATGTAATGTCGTGACATCCCCTATTCCATGGTCACAAAGATACCAATTGTTTTCTAAAAGTCATGACATGCCCTTTGAAGTCGTGATGACAATCCCTGCTTTCAATGTCACCACATGATACCTTTGATGTTGCGACACCAACTCAGGAAATTTCAAAACTTATTGTTTTAGTCCTAAATCAACCTTGATTCATCATAAGAGATTCCGTAAGCTAGTTTATAACATGGTTTTAATATAATATCATTTTATAATTAGGAATAGATCTTAAGTGTAATATCCCGAATTAGGGCCTAATCGGAATAGTGGTTTCGTGACCATAAATCAGAGATAGAAATAATTATTTTATAATTATTTTAAGGTTTATGATATGATTGCATGATTTTGTGAAAATTTCGTGATGAAATTCTATGCCTAAAGTGCTTAAATTGAAAGTAGGGACTAAATCGAATAAGTTGCAAAACTTGCATTCTAGAAGTTTTTAGTATGAAATTGTTTTGGAATATTAATGAGGAGGTCTTAAATAGCAATTTGACCAATTTTAAGTTCATGGACAAAATTAGGACATGGAAGGAATTTTTGGAAAGTTTAGTAGTAAGGGTATTTTGGTCATTTAGTTATTAAAATGAATTAAAAACAAAATTAAAAGCCAATTTTTGTCCATCTTCTTCATTAGGCCGAAATTTCAAGGGTTCTCCATAGCTAGGGTTTGTTTCAAGCTTCCAAGCTCCATAGTAAGTGATTCCAAGCCCCGTTTTTAATGATTTTTACGTTTTTGAGATCCCGGTAACTCGATAAAGCTTATGTTAGCAATAATTTAACCTAGGGTTTATATTTGGAAAATACCCATAGGTGAAATTTG
Source organism: Gossypium hirsutum (assembly GCF_007990345.1). Taxonomy (NCBI): domain Eukaryota; kingdom Viridiplantae; phylum Streptophyta; class Magnoliopsida; order Malvales; family Malvaceae; genus Gossypium; species Gossypium hirsutum. The sequence goes on from NC_053428.1 coordinate 64,200,683, forward strand.
TGTATTTTGATGTTTTATGATAGAATATGAAGTTTTAAATTATGTTAGACAACTTTTACTACTCGATTTTAAGCAAAAACGAGTAAAAGGGCTTAATCGGTAAAAATACCTAATAGTCACAAGTACATGTTAGAGTGAGAATTTGATGTTGCCATAGAAGAGAAAAGTGATCAGCATGTTGTAAAACATAATAATAAGGAATAAAGTTTAATCCCGAGCCTAGGGGCAAAATGTAAATATGCAAAAGTTTAGGGGTAAAATTGTAATTTTGCCAAAATTTGAGTTAAGGATTAATTTGATAATGTGAGTATTAAATAAGCTAAATGTGTTATTTTAGATCAAGAAAGACGTGGAATCGACCTCAATCGAGGAAAAGAAAAGATTGTGGACTAAATTACAAAATCTTTGTATTTTGGTACCAAGGTAAGCTCATGTGTAAATAATGTAGCATAATGGTTATTTTTAAGTTATTGATGTTAATTATATGTTATGCTGAATTTTATTATGAAATGTATGCTTTTTGGTTAATTTCAAATAATATGTAAATTATGTGAACTACTTGTTAAATATAATTGTTACCGAGTATTGATTTCGGCATTCTACGGAAGACAGCAAGGATAAGTGTTCGAGGAAAAAGCCCGTTTGAACCTTAGGAATAGATTAGGATACAAGTGACATGTCACTAGGATGGTTGAGCATCCGAACTCGTTGAGTTGAGTCCGAGTTCACTTATGGATGCGAATGTCCGAACTCGTTGAGTTGAGTCCAAGTTCGTGAGATGTAACTAGGCATCCGAACTCGTTGAGTTGAGTCCGAGTTCACTTATGGATGCGAACGTCTGAGCTCGTTGAGTTGAGTCCGAGTTCGCTTATGGGCAGGTTACATGATTGCTTGATTGCATATATGGCACTTATGTGCAAGTTATCCATGTATCCGAATTATATTCCGATGTGTTCAACGGGTAAAGTTCTACTCAAATGGAGGAATATTCGAGATGTAAAGAGACGTATTGGCAAGTGATGTGAAATGGATATTTTGGACAGGTATGTATTTAACCCTCGGGTTGAGTATTGATACAACCACGATAAGGTAATAAGATGATGAAAAATGATTAAAAATGTGATATGTGTTTTAGTGATACATGCTAATGTTGATTGGTATGACTGTTTGTTATGTTACTTATTATTTGCATATGAACTTACTAAGCATTTATGCTTACTCCCTCCTTCTTACTCATTGTAGTTTTGGACAAGCCAGCTCAGGAGTCGGGATAGGTCGAAGGCTCAGTCACACTATCCGGAAGACTTTTGGAAATGGCTTGTAAATTTAAGTATGGCATGTATAGCAATATACCTTTTTGTGTAAATGATCTTATGGTATGGTGATGGAATGGTTGAGGAAATGCTTGATAATGATAAATTATGAAAATAGTTAGTTTAGATTATATTTGATGTTAAGGAAAATTATTAAGATACTTAGTGCATAAAAACTCATAAAAGGGATGAAATTTGCCATAAACAGAATACTGCAGCAACACTGACGCGAGTTTAAAAATTTACTAAAAATCATAGAAATTGAAATTGGTGATGGACTACATATCAAATTGAAGCTTATTATGTCTAGTTTCACATGAAACAAATGAAACAGGTAAAGGAACTATATGTTACAAGATATTTGAATTTTAGTGAAACAGGGTCATAGCAGTTTCTGAATCCCCTGTTCCAACTTTATAAATTCACCATAAATTTTAAAGATATAATTAGGTAGTGTATTTTATATTCTCAGAATCCTTATTGAGTCTAGTTTCAGGATAAATAAACCTCATAGTCATATGGATTTTTTATAGAGAGAAATGTGGTTCGTAGTAAACAGAGGTCAGACCAGTCAAGTCCTGAAACAGGGGTAACTTTAACTAATAAACTGTACTAATTGGCCCAACCAAAAATTCTAGAAACAAATTAGTAAATAGGTATATGAGTCTAGATTTAGTGAAAATTTACGGATCTTGATTTTGAGTTTCGTAACTCGAGATATGATTTTTCTTGTGACTGTGATGCAAGTAGCTTAAAAGCTGTGAATGTAGAAATAAATAATCCAAAGTTCTAAATATGTTAAATTAAGCTTAGTAACACCTCATACTCGACTCCGGCGATGGTCTCGGGCGTGGGGGCATTACATTAAGTACTTGTATAAATCGCTTATTTAATATGAAAATGTAGTTGTAGTTGCTCTGGCAACGAATGTGACATCTTGCATCTTGGATTCGGTGATTGGGTCGAGTATGGGGTGTTATATTTATTGGTATCAGAGCTACAAATTTAGCCAATTCTCAAACTAAATCGAGCTCGAAATTGAGTCTAGGGGCACATTTTAGGGCCAAGTCGAGTTTGAGTCGAGATTTAGTTGCTGACTATGCAACACCTTATACCTAGCCCGGTCGCTGAACCCGAATATCAGGATGCCACACCAATGTCTCACATCATACATAGTACAAATGAGTTCATTATTAAAGAAACGTCTTCCATTTTAGCATTTACATGAGTTTTAAGTCAAATATACTCTTAATTTTCATTAAGACTTACTACACATACTTTAATTGATCATATAATAACAGTTGTACATACATGAGGGCCACTTAGAAAAATTTCAAAACTGACTACTTAGGTATCGATACTGGAACATGGGTATTGATACTAATTGAAAAAGTGACACCAAAATAGCATTATGTTTCTCGCCTAAAAATAAAACGCCAGAAGTTATCAGTACCTTTCAATACGTATCGATAATTTTACCCCGAGTATTGATACTCATGATATAGTATCGATACCAAATTACGATTTTGACTTCTTACAAATTTGGAAATCATATAGGTATCATTTTTATAACTCGAATATCATTACCTCTGCTCCAAACAGTAAAAATTCAGCATATAAAAGCATACAAACCGTTCCTACACAAGTTTATTCAACATACATCTTTTACCATATCAAATAAACGTCAGAATGATTATAACAACAGTTTCAAACAATAAAAATAAGTCCGAGCAATAATCAGCATATATCTTTAAATCCTAAGAACAAATAAGCTATGGAAATATCCAAAATATCATGGAAATTACTAGTAAAAAGTCTACCACATTGCCTTTATTTTTCCAAAACATAAACGGATAATAAATCACCTACGAAGAATTACTAGAGTCTAGCTTGGATCAATCCATTGGAACCACATCGCTCACACTAAAATGCTACTAATCTGCAATGATTTAAAAAGAGTGGATGAGCTTAACAAGCTCAGTGAATGCCCAGAATAACTACCACGCAAATAAGTCATCATGCAATAACGAAACATCTATATAGCATAATTACAGCAATACCAACTTTAATGTTATATCACACTTACTCATGCATTATTTAATGGTTCATTTACTTAGTAATGACATACACTTTTAAGCATATATCACATTACATATATAATCACATTTAAAGATAAATTGGCACTTTAGCTATGAAACATATCTATCACCACACATTAGATACATGGATCTCCAGCACACCATTTGACTCATAGAGTCGAACATATCCCAAAAAGTGAAGCATAAAGCTAGCACTCTCCAACACACCAACATGTCCCGTTGAATGGAGCTTAGCTTACATTCCTTTACCTCTCCAACCTATCCCAGGGCCTTGATGCCCAAAAACACAATATATATTGATGAGTACTCACAATCCTATGGCATGGCAACTATATCCAATGGTCTCAAAGATCATAAGGCCAAAATATCTGTTATTGACACACACATTTACTTATCATTCACTACACTTATTCACTGCAAATATCGCATTATAAACACAACACTATCTCTGTCATTTAGCATGTATAACATGACTACATTTACACTTTAACAACGGTAATCATGGACACATAACACATGCTATAGCATCTCATCTCAGTTCACATTTTCACAATCACACTAGCACATACTTCACAAATTAAATTTAGAGTATGAGAAAGATTACACTAGGAATTTAGAATAGGGGTTTAGGCTACTTTTAAATTCCCAAATAACGCAATGAATCATGTCCACAAACAGTGATTCTAAACACTCACCAATTACGCTTTCGTCGAAATGCCGAAAGCTTAAACTAACAATTCTTTAACTCGTGGAAGGTCCTACCGAATCTGAGGATTCAACAATATAAATCACACAACAATACTATCACAATTAGCTAAGGACTCACCTCAAGTAATCAAAAACATAAGCCTAAGCTAAGTTCTCGAGTAACTGAAATCTTCAACAAAGCAAACTTAAATTTCAAATATCTCTATCTATACTTAATCATTTTGCCTAAAACGAATTCCATTCATCTAATTATTCACCTATGATAGATTCTCAATCTTTAAACTACATAAGACTACTCAATTCATGGTATCAAATTTTTTGACATGTTTATGGCAATTTTCATGAAAATTCATTAAAACCTTAGAAATCTTTAACAAAACTTCAAAGTAAGTTAAAAACCTTTTAATATCATAAAAAATAATTGAAAAGCACTTTAAAAACCATGTTTTTATCCAAAATCCTGAAATTCACCATTAACAATTCAATTTTTTACTTTTATTGAAAACATGCAATTTAATAGCTAAAAACTCAGTTTTATAACTAACATTAAAAACTAATGGGTAGATGAATGGTTACCCTCGAGGGAAGAAAAATGAGAGATAGATGTAAAACCTGGAAAACCCACAGACTTAACAATCGAGAAATCTATGGTGTTTTGGGTGTTTTTCTTGAAATTTTATAGAGGTTTATGGCTTGAGTGTTGATAGAAATCAAAGGAATATAGTTTTGGAAATCAAATTTTGATTAAATAAGGTTTGGGAGGCAAAGGACGACATAAGAATGAGGGGAGAAGAAACTAACATGATACACTGAAGGTGAGGGATGATATTAGGTTGTATTTTTTAAACTTGGCTCAACTGCTTCATACACACATAAAATTTTACCCCTTTTACAAATTAGTCCCTATTTCAAAATTGAAAAGCTTTTGAACATTATTTTCAATATTTGATTGGATCTTCTAAATACCATAAATGAGAACATCTTCGATTACCATGCTTACGAAATTCCCAAGCTCACTAGAGCTAAAATTCCTAAAATACACCAAAACTCCTAGGCCTAATTTTGAGGTGTGATAGATTATGTTGGACCTAGTGCCTTAAATGTAGTATATTTGTTTATATACTTACATTTCTATCAGATACATATTATTTGTATTATACTAATTCAATAAGGATTCTTTTATCTCTCCTTATAAATAGATGACACTAGGAGGACAAATGTAATACCCGAAACCTGGCCTAGACGTTACGACCAGATCCGGAGAAGTTACCTTGATTCGCTTTGAAAATTCAAAAATCTTTTGGGCTTATAGAAATAAAGCAAGCTTTTGATAAAAACAATTCCAGTTTATTTTAAATGAAAACATCTTCCTTACTAATTCGTCAATTCTTTCAGTTTGGAAAACACAATTTCAATTTTTGAAAATCCAAAGTTTTGCTGATAATGTAGTTATGATTTTAAAATGATTAAACGATTTAAGATAGAAATTAAAAGTCCAAAATAAAAATAATCCCGAATGTCTGAAGCAGTCCAACAATACTAAAATAGTATAAACCAAATTTTTAAATGGCACAAATTAAAAGTGTTTAATCGAGCTCTCGTCGCACCGACCCGTCATATGTCTAGGGGTTACCTGAAAGTAAACAGATAGAGGTGATGTAACGCCCCAAAATTTTAATTTTAGCTTTTGATAAAATTGACATAAAATATGTATCTGCTTTAGTGGTTAAGTGTTCTGGGTATGGGTGGGAGGTTTCAAGTTCAAGCCATTCCTTTGGCAAATTTTGAAATTTTTCTAAATAAAGCCCTAACCCTGCTCAGTAGGCTTAAGTTTAATTGTTGGAAAAAACATATTAGAATGGGCCTATTGGTTTAGTGGTTAAGTGGAGCGTTAATATGCTGGTGGTCTTGAGTTCGAATCCCTATGCATGCAAGGGAATTATTTTTGCTATTGGTGCTATGTAGGACTTTGAACTGAACTAAAATACCAACTAGTGGATGTGTAGTGGGAAGTGTGGGGAGCGGATTAAGGAATTTTAATGGGTTATCAAACTATCTTGATATTGTTTGTTTTTCTTCCAAATTTCGGGTTTCTCCTTCTTGCAAAAAAAAAATTGGCCTTTGCTTTTCTTTTCCCCCTATTGTCGAATTTTTACTCTTTCTTCACCTTCTCTTCTCGTTTCCTTTCGTTTCCTTTTGTTTTCTGATCGTTCTTTTTTTCAAACATCTCTTTTGTGTAATGTTGGGTGCACGTTCGATAAGTCTTCGTCTATGTTAAATCTTAATGTTTATAGCTAAGTGGTTAAAGAGGGGTTTTACGCTTGGTGTTTAATAGTTAATAAAGGGGTTGCTGATCGTCAATTGACATCTTAAGCGTGCGGAGTTCCTTTTCTCCATCGAGGGTAAGATTTCTGACAACTAAAGGTTATATAACTCGTGGTAACTTCATTTTAGTTTCGTTAGTATCACTAAATCGGGCTTTGGTATGGTGATATTTAGGTCTTGGAACACTCGGAGGTGTTTTTACAGCAAATCAGTAACAAGTGTGTAACCGAAATGCAGAAAACGGGATTCGACGAAAAGCCAAAATTGCTTGCTGTCAAGAAATAAGAGAAATAAGAGAAAATAATGTGAAAAATTGTAGAGAAAGGAAATAAGGGTGTTATAAACTTGGAAATCAACGTTTTGCACTAAAATAGTTTTGGACAGCAGTAGTACTCTAAATTTGAAAAATCATCAAAAATAATGGAAATTGAGTTAGAGGTTGAATAAAATATGAAATTAAATTTTATTAAGTCTAGTTTTTCATGGAAGAAACAGTGTAAGCAATGGAATTGTAAATTACGAGATATGATAAATTTTGTGAGACAAGGTCAGAATGATTTCGGGTTCCCCTGTTCTGACTTTGGAAAATCATAAAAAATTTTAAAAAAATAATTAAGGGCTTAAATTTATATGTTTAAATCCTTTTTCAAGAGAAACAAATAGAAACATCATCCAAATTCCATACTAAGAGATAAATAATTTTTAGTAAGGAAAGGTTGAAGCTGTCAAACAGTAGAATAGGGATAAATTTGAAGATTTTACTGTACTTATTTGATAAATTATAAATTCTGAAAATTTTATAGTAGAAATGTATTTGAGTCTAGTTTCAAAAACATCAAGTAGATCTTAATTTGAAATTCTGTAGCTCAAGATATAAATAATTTAGTGACAATGACTCAAGTAGACAGCTTTGAATGAACATATAAGTAAATAGTGAAAATATATTTTTATTAAGAATGTGGAATGGAGAGGAGGAGGAGGAAAAACATATATGAATATTTAGCTAGCATGTGTTACATTAAAAATGGATCACACGGCCAAGGCCAAATTGGGTCATGTGAGCCACATGGGCGTGTGGGCCCACACGAGCAAGCCACATGGACGTGTGATCCCATTTTACTGAAATGTATTTTAAGGTTGCACGGGTCACCCAAGACAACTGTGAACCTATTGTAGGGTCGGTACCCTAACTGTGTGAACTGAATGTATAATGTATGCCTGTTTATTGATATATTTATATATGATTACTGTTAATTGCATATAATAATGTCATTTACTGTATGTTGCATTGCATCAGGTTGGGATATGGATATTTGGAGGAAGTGTACTGAAAGTCTTGTAAGCTTAATATCTGGCAGCTCGGCTGCAACCTACTGCTTATGTGCCGCATTCGGTGCTATTTGGAGTGTAGGAATGGGTGGGTGTTTTGGACCCTACATGGAGTGTAGGGATGGACAGAGATGGTGTGTAGAGGCTGGTTGGGTAGGAGTTTGATTTTCTATACTGTACATCTGTTAATGATACTGTGATAGGCTAAGCCCTTGTGCATTACTGATACTGATACTAAATTGGGCTAAGGCCAAATTGCTACTGATATTGAAAGGGGCTTAGGCCCCAGACTGCTTTTAACTGTGCACTGTGTTTACTGTTGCTTGTTTTCTGTGGGATTACACACTGAGTTTACATAAACTCACCCCCCTCTGATTAATGTGTACAGGTAATCCCCACACCTAGACTGATCGGAGTGGCGGAGGACTCAGCAGTGACCACGGTTTTAGACTTTTATGGTTTTAATCTATGAGTATTAGTTTTATTTATTTTTTATTTTATTTTTATTTTTATTTTATTTGGTTAAGTTTTTTGTTGTAATTTGGACTTACGAACTTTTGGATTTGTTTTGGTTTTTATTTTCCTTACTTCATGTATTAGTAACTACTAATTGTAGGAAATCTTAGTTTTCAAAAGAACAAATGGTTTCTCTAAAACGCACGATTACTTAAACTATTTTTTTTTAAAAGCTTCCGCAACGAGTTATGTTTTGGTTTTGAATCAACTGATTAAATAAGTAAAAGGTTTTTCGAACTAATAAGAGATAAAGAATAGTAAACAAATAGAAATGGTTTTATCGTAACAACACGATTTTTCAAACACCCTATCATGTGACATCGCCAGATTCGGCCACAACCTCTAAGCCGGGTTTGAGATGTTACAGGTGAGCTTTCAGGCTCAGCGTGTAACTTATAAAAAAAATAACAGATACGATTTCAGACATGCATTTAAATACCAATCAGACATATTTCATAAACAGTAACAGAATTAGTGGATATCATATACAGATTAAAATCCTACCATCTGCTACACACTATCTTCGACCATCTCTACATACCATTTAAGTATTAAATACCCATCTAGCCCTACACACCATTGAGTGACTATATGTCACTTTTCAGAATATTTACAGCCTAGCTACTAGATCATTAGGAAATAATCCGCCAGAAACAAATATATATATGGTTGAGCCACTAAATACGACAAATAAATTAAACTGCCCACACTTCCTCCATAATCATAACTCCCACCCTAATGCATGTGCAGAATTAAATGGACATTAGATACGTGTATGGCATATATGCTTTTCACAACATAATCAGATAATATTAGAGTAACACCCCTAAATCGTATCCAACACTGGAATAGGGTTATGGAGCATTACTGAAAATTTCAGAATATTTTCAAATAATTCATGATATTTACTGTTCATAGCGAAACTGTCCACTGGGGTTATAGTCACTAAATTATTTATATCTGGAGCTACAGAACTCCAAATTAAGATCCTCTAATATTTCTTGAAACTAGACTCACATATCTTCTTACCATAAAATTTACAGAATTTATCGATTTTCCAATAAGTACAATTTATTCTTCAAAGTTACCCTTGTTCTGCTGTTTGACAACTTCATTAATTTACTAAAAAATAATTATCTCCTCATACAGAATTCAGATGTTATTCTCGTCTATTTCTTTTGAAATTAGATTCATTAAAGATTTTAAGAAAATAAATTATAACCCATAATTATTTTTTTACAATTTTTAATGATTTTACCAAATCAAAACAAGGGATTCCAAAATCATTCTGAGTCAATCTCACACAAATTCAAATATCTCATAAAATAAGATTCTTTTGCTTACACCATTTCTTCTATGTAAAAATAGACTCAATAGGATTTAATTTCATATTTTATTCAACCTCTAATTCGATTTCCACAATTTTTGGTGATTTTTCAAAGTTGAACTACTGCTGCTGTCCAAAACCATTTTAGTGAAAAATATTGATAACTAAGTTTATAACACCTTCACTTCCTTTCAATTAAACCCTATACATGCCATATAAACCTTAAAATGCACAATAAAATTTACTAAAGTAATCTGGATAGTGTGCCCTGATGTGTTGATTCGATCCACCAATTTCACGTCAATCTAGAAAGAATATTTAACACACAGGAGTAAGCTTATGAAAGCTTAGTAAGTTCATGGGCATAGAAAATAATTCTTACCGAAAATCTTATAACAATTATACAATATCTAAATTCACTAACTCCTTCTTTCAATCACAAAATTAATGATAAGTTGACTTGCTTGAATTCAATGTCACTTATTAACCAACTTTTAATCTCTTGGACCCCTTTATCATTTACCTTTCTTAATCAAATTAGGGAACGATTATGGAATTGAGTACTTCGTTATCACAATGCCATAGTAAAACTATGGTCTTGCACATAGTCACATATCACACACTGAAGCCATAGCCTAGCCATGGTCTTACAGGGATCACATATCACACTGATGCCATATCCCAGATATGGTCTTACATAGAAGGACATATCATACCGATGCCATATCGCAGATATGGTCTTATACGGAAGCTCATATCCCACCGATGCCATAGCCCAGCTATGGTCTTATACGGAAATCACATATCACATGTTGCCATGGTCCAACCATTGCCTTTTCTGTCAATTCGTCTTAGCCATTGAACGAAAGTACTCAAATACATTGTTCTAACCAATTTGTACTTTTACTTAATCATTATTTTACAATTATCAAAATTTTATAACGTTCATATACAATAATATACCATAATATTCATGAAATTTTCATAACAAAACATTGAATTTACCCATATGAACTTCCCTGGGCAAATTCGCAAAAGTCATACAAGTTCAGAGACTAATCGGCTATTTTTTTTTCCACGATTCACTTCGGGTTCTTGATCTATAATTGTAAAACCATTTATTTATTAGCATTTATTTCAATTTTACTCTACTTTACAATTCATACCCTTTTATTCCAAAAATTACACTTTTACCCCAAATTTTACAATTTTTACAATTTAGTACCTACTCAATTAACCCATCAATTGAGCTAATTTTTCTCAATTAAAACTTTATTTATTCATTCTATGCTACTACACAACCTTTGAAAATCATAATTTTAGTACCAAACCTTAATTCACAACTTTTTCACAATTAGGTCCTAAAATCAATTTCTATCAAAATCACTTAATAAAATCATCATATAATAAAATAAGAACTTCAATTCCATAATAATTCACCATAATCATACAACACTTATTCATGGTAACTTTTAAAGTCACCCATAAAATCAAAAACTAATGAATTAGATAGTTGGACCTAATTGTAAAAGTCACAAGAAAATAAAAATTACTAAGAAAAAGTAAAAATTAAACTCACATATGTCAAAATATGAAAAACCAGCAACTTCCAGACCTCCCATGGCGTTTTTGCTGAAGAAAAATGATGATATCTCTAGATTTTTCAATTTTGTCTTTATTTTATATGTTTAATTTGCAAAATTTCCAATTTTGCCCTTGTTTCTCCTTGTCTCTTTTGTTGATTTTCTTGCCCAAACCGTCCAGCCCATATAATTTGGGTCTAATTGCCTTTAAATCCCTCCTTGCTGATTTTCTTGCCCAAACCGTCCAGCCCATAAAATTTGGATCTAATTGCCTTTAAATCCCTCATTGCTGATTTTCTTGCCCAAACCGTCCAGCCCATAAAATTTGGGTCTAATTTCCTTTAAATCCCTCCTTATTAGTCACTTAAGCTATTTAATCATTTTACCAAATTTTGCACTATTTTCAATTTAGTCCTTTTTAATTAATTGACTAACCAAATGTTAAAATTTTCTAATGAAACTTTAATACTAATTAATAACACTCCATAAATATTTATAAAAATATTTATGGCCTGGTTTTTGAACTCGAGGTCTCGATACCTCGTTTTCAACCCGATTTACCTAATTAATTCTTTTAAATCACAAAATTCACTAATTAAAAAAAATACTTCTATAATTACACTTGACTCATAGGTATTAATTTATTAAATTTTCAAACTTACTTTCAGATTTAGTGACCCCCAAATCACTATTTTCGACACAACTAAAAATTGGGCTTTTACAATTAGCATCTAACAGCTCATGCTATCACAAACAACAAATTATTCATGCGTACATAAATCTTATTTAACTTTAACTGAGCATCAGAAATTAGGATTCATAGATTAATTTGTACCATACGGACCCTATGGAAGGGCTACATTTGATTCGTACAACAAATACAACCTTAGGAAATAAATTTCAGAATCTAGGCCAACACGCACGTGTGACCCACACGACCTACTTGGCCAGTTTGTATGGCCCACACGGCCTGACACATGGTCTCACACTCGCCCGTGTGGCCCATACGACCTAATCGGCCCAAACCATGTGGCTCACACGGTCTAGCACATGGCTTGTCACATAGTCTTGTGTCACACACGTTCGTGTGACGTCGACAATCCAAATTTTGGCTTTCAGCTATTTGCTAATTTTTTGAGTTTTCGTTACACACCTAATCTGATTTTGATGCGGAACCAACCACGATACTTTGAGAACCTAAAAACGTCAATTGAATCATCAATTAAAAATGATTTCTCACATCTGATTCACGAATCACTATTACCAGCAACAAGTTTTAACGAACAAATTCAACCTTAAACCTCAAATCGAATCCTTACCCTCAAGCAAACAGTACCAATGATTCTAGGTCACCGAAGGATTAATCACCTCGTCAACTTCACCTACAAACTCAAACAATTAACAACGAAATTATACACTGATAAAACAACACTCATGCACGAGGAATAACCAAACTTAAACAACGAAAACTAATCAAGTGCACTAAGATTAATCACAAACAAAACCGCTTTTCAAAAATCCCACTATTGATCAGAACAAGATTGGTGAAACAAAAAAAACACAAATCCAAAGAAAACAAAGGGAAAGAAGATGAAATTAACAGAAGAACAAAGCAAAAAGAAAAAAAATGGCTGAAAGTGGGAAGGAACAAAAAAGAACGTGAGAGAAAAAAATGTAAAAGAAATGGGGGCAAATTTGCGGGAAAAATAAAATAAAAATCTTTTAATTAACCCCATTTTTTAAGTATCTTATTTAATAAAAAATATTATGATAACAAATCATCAGATTCTATAACTACTCAGATTTTCAAGAGTTAGAACTTAATCTAAATTTATCCACATGGATGAAACAGAGCATGAAAATAAAAATATTTCCATTTACTCACATGAGAACTCGAACACAAGACCAAAGGGTAAGCTGAAGCCTGACTATTAAACCAATAAGTTTATTCTTGTCATAGGTTGAGCGAAAATAATACTTAAGCCTACTGAACAGAGATAGGGATATGAACAAAAATAACAAAATTTTTAAGAGTGAGATTTGAACCCATGACCTCAAGCACCCAATCAATGCCCTTAACGACTGAAGCTAATACTTAATTATGCTAGAATTTAACAAATTGGAAATTCAAATTTTTAGGGCATTACAACTCAGTCCCCTAACAGAAATTTTAGCCTCGAAATTTTACCTGATTTAAACAAATACGGGTGTTGATGTTGAATCGAGTCCTCAGGTTCCCAAGTGGCTTCTTTAATGCCATGATTCCTCCATAGAACTTTAACTAAAGGAATGGTCTTCCACCTCAAGACCTTAGCCTCTCTATCTAGAATATAAACTGACTCTTCCTCAAAGGTCAAATTCGGTCTTACCTCAATCTCTTCAATAGATACAATATGAGATGGGTCAAACCAATATCTTTTCAACATAAAGACGTGAAACACATCGTGAATACGATCTAACTCCAGAGGCAACTCTAATGGATTTACGACCAACCCAACACATTTCAGAATCCTATAGGGCCCAATAAACCTAGGACTCAACTTGTCCTTACGTCCAAACTAAATAACTTTCTTCCTCGGAGATACCTTAAGAAAAACTTGGTCACCCATAGAAAACTTGATACCACTCCTCCTTAAATCCGAAAAAGACTTCTATCTATCAAAAGTTACCTTAAGATGATCTCGAATCAATCTAACCTTGTCCTCAATCTAAGAAACCAACTCAAGATCCAAATCCACCTCTCACCCAACTCAGTCTAACACAAAGGGGGACGACACTTACGACAATACAAAGCCTCATAAGGTGCCATTTTAATACTAGACTGAAAGGTGTTATTATAAGTGAACTCAGCCAGTGGTAGAAACTCCTCCCAACTACCGCGAAAGTCGATTACACAACTCTGTAACATATCCTCTAGAATCTAAATCATTTTCTTAGATTGCCCATCAGTCTGAGGATGGAACGCAATACTAAAGTCCAACCAAGTACCCAGAGCCTTATGAAGTTTCTTCTAAACCAAAAGTGAAACGAGGGTCCCTATTAGAGATAATCGAGACGGGAACCCCATGAAGTCTAATGATCTCAGAAATGTACAATTTAGCAAACTTCTGTAGAGAATAGCCTGCCTGATTGAAATAAAATGATCAGACTTGGTCAAATGATCCATGATGACCCACACAAAATCCTTCTTAGTTGGTGTCAAGGGCAACCCAATAACAATGTCCATAGTTGCACTTTCCATTTCCAAAAGGGAATTTTAATGAGTTGAAGTAAACCCGAAGGTAGCTGGTGTTCAGCCTTAACTTTCTGGCATGTTAGACTATGAGAGATGAAATCAGTTACCTCTTGTTTTAAATCGGGTAACTAGTATAGCTCTCGAAAATACCGACACATATTATTTCCACTGAGATGCATAGCTTATGGGCTACTATGCGCTTCTCATAGAATAGACTGCCTCAACTCAGCATCGTTAGGCACACAAACTCGACCTTTAAAACATAAAACCCCATCGTTATTCAGCCCAAACTCAGAAGTCTTACCTTTTTCAACCTATCAAAATCGCAAAATCAGAGAATCATCCACTAACTATTTAACTCAAATCTGATTAATCCAAATCGACTTAACTTGCAACTTGTCTAACAGACTACCATCATCGAACAAACTTAGGTGAGCAAACATTATCCTCAAATCAAACATTGACCTATGACTAAGAGCATCAGCCACAACATTGGCCTTACCAGGATAATAATCAATGGTGCAGTCGTAGTCCTTATGCAATGCAATCTATCTACGTGCTTAGGATTCAACTCCTTCTCAATAAAGAGATACTTAAGGCTTTTGCGATAAGTGTAGGTGATACACATCTCACTATACAAGTAGTGCCTCTGGATTTTTAAAGTGAAGACAATTGCAGTAAACTCAAGATCGTGCATGGGACAATTGTCTTCATGTGACTTAAGCTATCAGGATGCGTAAGCCACTACCTTACCATCTTGTATCAGAATACAACCTAAATCGACGTGAAAAGCATAATGATAAACCATGAACTCTTTACCATATTAAAAGACTATATCAAAATAGGTACTTGTGTTAAAATAGATTTGAGCTTCTCAAAACTCGATTGTGGTTCATCGTTATACACAAAAGATCCATTTTTACACAACAATTTAGTCAAAGAAGCTGCGATAAGTGAGAACCCCTCAACAACTATTTGATAATACCGCACTAAACCAAGAAAGCTTATGATCTCAGAAACATTCCTAGGTTGTTTCTACTCAAGCACAGCCTTGATCTTTTTAGAGTCGGATCGAATTCCCTCGGAAGAAACCATATGTCCTAGAAAAGTAACCTCCATTAACCAGAACTCACATTTGTTCAACTTACCATAGAGTTTTTCCGTACGAAGTATCTGGAGAACTACTATAAGATGTTCATCATGATCATCTTTTGTCTTAGGGTATACCAAAATAACATTGCTAAAAACCACGATGAACTGATCCAAATACGACTAAAAAACCCGATTCATAAGATCCATGGATGTAACCGGAGTATTCGTCAAACTGAATGGTATTACTAGGAACTCGTAGTGCCCATAACGAGTTCTAAAGGCGATATTATCTGCATCAAACACTTTAACCTTTAGTTGATGGTACTTAGAATGAAAATCAATCTTCGAGAATACAGATGCCTCACAAAATTGATCGAACAAGTCGTCAATCCCTGGAAATGGGTATTTATTCTTTACCTTTAATTTGTTTAACTAGCGGTAATCCATACACATATTCATAGTTCCATCTTTATTCTTTACAAAAAGAACTGATGCTACACATAGGGACACTGGAGTAATGGATACTGGATCTGTATTAGGTAAAATCTCATTACCGAGCTCAACCTCCCTATCCGAAGGCAACCCCAACAATTCCTCAAGAAAGACATTCGAAAATTCTTTCACTGTTCGAATATCCCCAATAGAAAATTCCATGGAACTTTAGTCATGTACATAAGCCAAAAAAACCTCACACACTTTTCGAACTAACTTTGCAGCTACTATAGCAAAGATCACATTGGAGAGATAATCTTGATGCTCATCGATCATGATAATCTCCATATCATCCTCAGATCTCAGAGTTACCTTCTTAGTAGCATGGTCTGTAAGATCCCGAAATAGGGCCTAGTCGGAACAGTGGTTTTGGGACCATAAATCTAAAATCAAAATATTTATTTTATGATTATTATGAGGTCTAGAATATGAGAATATACATGTGTTAAAATTTCATGAAGGAATTCTTTGAGTAAGGTGTCCAATTAGACATTAGGGACCAAATTGAATAAATTGCAAAAGTAATTTGTACGAAATTTCTTTAGAATATTAATTAGAAGGTCTTGAGGAGAAATTTTCCCAATTTTTAAGTTTTTTGGGCAAAAATGGGCTTGTATGGATGAAATTATAAAGAAATGGCTTAAGAGAATTTTGGTCATTTGGCAATTTAATAAAATAAAATGGGAAAAAGAAGGTAAAAATCAGCCATTCCTCTTCCTTGTCTAGCCAAAATTCTCAAATCACCATAGCTAGGGTTTTCAACATTTTCATGCTCAATAGTAAGTGCTCCCAAGCCTGGTTTTTAATATTCTTCGTATTTTTGAAATCTCGGTAGCTTACTCTCTCTATTTCTACCCATATTTCATGCTAGGTTTCATGTTTAGAAATTTACCCATGCATGAGTTACTTGTATTTCGATGGTTTATGGAGGAATATGGAAGTTGGATGAGTGTTAAACATCTTTTCTTAGGCGATTTTCATGAAAAACCCCTAAAAAGGACCTTTTTGCAAAAGGTGTAAAATGTTAGGTAGAAATGTGAAATAATGGAAAATTTTGGTCTTCCATAAGAGGAATGAACATTCGGCTAGGCTTGGGTAATGTAGAAATTGCATGCATTCCATTATATGAGCCTAGGGACTAATTCGTAAAAATGTGAAAGGTTAAGGGCAAAACGATCATTTGGACCGGGGTGAAATGTAGACTCGAAAAGTACAATGTGAGGTGTTAATGATTTATTTTTTATTGTTATAGACCTCGAGGAACAAATTTCAGAGGTCGATTGAGGAAAACGAAAGGTTTCGAAATAACCGAAACATAATACCGAGACGAGTACCAGGTAAGTTCGAATAACTTAAAGTAAACTCATAGTACGCTTAATTGCATGATTTATGAATGTATGGTAATTGGATTTGATAATGGCATGAAAATCTATGAAATATATCCTTAATAATGACATGTTGATAAATGTCCCGGTTGAGGTTGAAAAAGAAATCTGATGGATAAACCATGGCTTACATGACTTGAGATCCTGCATGTGTTGCAGAAAGGGTTTATCCCGGACGGGGAATCTTTTGATCTCAAATATAAAAAGGATCTACCCCGGACGGGTGTTTCTTGAGTGAACGAGCCTCCCGAAGAATTTGTGTGCATTGTGGATTTAGCCCGGACGGGTAATTCGATTAGGGTTTGAATTTAGCCTGAACTGGTAATTCAGATCCGAGCTCATTAAGGGTGTTTGTCGCTATAAGGGATTTAGTCTAGACTGGTAATCCCAACTTCACCTAATGAGTTTACGATGCGGGGGATTCAGCCTGGACTCGTAATCCCATCGTAAGATGTGAGATTCATGGGAGTGCATACTCGAAATGATCATTCTTATGACTTGACAGATAATGGATAATCTATCGAGATTTCCTAGAAACTCAATGGGATTAATATGATGTATATAAATGAAATGATGAATGATGAGCTCATCTAAGACAAATTACATGGTGCATTATTATTGTGACTAACTTGTTGATTGAATGCATATGATAGGGAAACTATTTCATTCTTGTTGGTTTATTTGCCTTAATATGGTTGTGTGCTAATTAATCGATAAGTTTACTTTCCAGTTATTTGGGCTTACTAAGCACGTAAATGCTTACCCATCTCTTTTCCCTGCCTTACAAAGCTCGAGGACTAGTAAAGATTGAAGACGGTTGGAGAGTCAACATACTATCAACTAGTCCAGCTTTGGTATATAAGCACTTTTATTTTGTTCAATGGAATGTATGGGGCTCTTAGTTTATTTTGTTAGATATGTCATTTGATTAGCCATAATGAAGATATGTAAAGATATACACATTTATTTGTATATGGTCATGGGAATCAGCTCATTTTGAAGTAGATTATGACCTACAAATCTATTCATGTTTATGTTTACATGGGATGGATTGACTATAATTGGCAATGAGTTATAAGAATGAGCCAATCTTAAATGTGTCAATGAGACATGGAAACCCTTAATACAAAAAGGGAATTAACCTAGCATGTATAAAATAGATGATATGAGGTTTACATCCAATGAGGTTTATCAAGGTTATATGTAAGTGTATAATCTGGCCTTATTATGTATTAAGATAACCTATAAGTGTGATTGGTTGATAGAGGGTGACCAAAGGCTTGGAAAATAGCCCTACAAGGTCCACACGGGTAGACACACGGGCATGTGTCTAGGCCGTGTGTAACACACGGATCACCTCCATGAGTGTGTGGTATGGCCGTGCGTCCCCTGCACCTAAAATTTTAAGTTAGTTTCAAGAACGGGCTAGACACACAGGTGTGTGTCTTGGCCATGTGCCCTTAAATGCATGTTGACGTCATAAACAGAGAGTTACATGGGCTGAAGACACGGGCGTGTCCCAAGCTACACGGGCGTGTGTGACCACACTGCCCCACCCACACGGGTGTGTGACTCACTAAAGCAAGAGAATTTATTAAGTTGCCAAAAGTTTATTGAATATTCTTGGTTTTGTGTAACACCCCTCACCCGGCCCCGACATCGGAATAGGGTTCAAGGTGCTACCAAACACTTTTACACTATTTCAGGCTGTGGCATTCAAAAATTACCTTCACGGAATACATCTGATTTCAATTTTCTTATTTATTTACGTATTGGGCCCAGATAGCACATATAAGTGGGTTCGGAGAGAAACCAAGACCCTTCAGTCATTTAAGAAATTTAGCATTTAACTATGTCACACGCCCGTGTGACATTAGACACGACCGTGTTACCAAAATAGAATAGGGGGTTAAGTTGCAGGGGACACACCTCCTGAGAACACACCCGTATGGTGTGACCGTGTATCACACACGGCCTAGACACATGCCCATGTGTCTATCCATGTGGACACTTCTAAGCTATATGACAAGCCATTTACCACCCTGAACAATCCTAAACACTCATACAATTATTCATACATTCAAAACTTTATAAAAAATGAAATTATATCATGTGATTACACATTATCATTATACATAATTCACACTCAGAAAAAAAAATGGAGTCCCCTATACATGCCTTAAACCTTAATGATTTACAATCCTTCTCATTTCACATGATAACTCGATAGTGTGGTGTTATCTCCGGCCCTTCCAACTCGAGCTATTGTACAGACCTATAATAAATGGGGAAAGAGAACGGGGAGTAAGTTTCAAAGCTTAGTAAGTTCATAAGAAAACAATTAGCAACTCATTAACAAGTTTTATCAATGTTTGCAACATAATCACAAATTCACTACAATCTGTCTTCCTGAGAAATAGTAACTAAATTATTTATAACTGGAGCTACAAAACTCCAAATCATGTGCTGTTAATTTCACCTTAAAATAGATTCATATATCTTCTATCCATAAAATTTTCAGAATTTTTGGTTTGGCCATTCAATACCAGATTTTCTTAAAGTTTCCCCTATTTCACTGTTTGACTATTCTGACCACTCTTAACTACGAATCAAATTTCTCATTGTACAGAATTCAAAATATGTTCTCGTTTATTTCATTTGAAACTGACTCATTAAGGAGTCTAAGCATATAAATTTTATCTTATGACCATTTTTGTACAATTTATAATGATTTTATAAAAACAGAACAGGGGATCTAGAAGTCATTTTGACTCTGTCCCACATCACTTCAAATATCTCATTATCGGCAATTCTTTTGCTTACACAGTTTCTTTTATAAGAAACTAGACTCATTAAGCTTTAATTACATAATTTATTCAGCCTCTAACTCAACTCTCACAATTTATGGTGATTTTTAAAAGTCACGTTACTGCTGCTGTCCCAAGCAGATTTGTTACAATTTTACTCTTTTACACATTCTTTGCATTCATATTATTTAAACATGTATATCACCATTCAATTTCATCACATTTTTATTCATCACAAGCATAGACCTATGATTACAAGGTCACCATAAATTCTATTTCAGATATATATAACATCTTCACATATATTCTCATTTCACATCCATGATTCATTTCCGATCAATCTAACATATATAGGTATATAACACATACCTGGTCAACTTAATGTATTACAAAAATTCAATTGCCGATCTAACACAAGGTCTCATAGTTGAACATAAACATGAAACCATTTCTCATATGTTCGATTCACATCAATCATCAAATTCATTTAATTCACATGTACATAATTAGGTTGTTCGTACCTGAATAATTTACTTTACGGAATGAATCCACATATCGTATTAGCCCATAGTCTTATAGCACCACACTTTTAATAGTTCACCGGCAATTTGCCTACTAGGTAATAACCTGATTTCATCACCGGCAATAAGCCTGCTAGACCTTTAAGTCCGATATCATTTCACTGGCATTACGCCTACTAGGCTCGGAGCCCGATAATATTCACCAGCTTAAAGCTTGCTGGACCTTTAAGTCCGATATCATTTCATCGGCATTATGCCTGCTAGGCTCAGAGCCCGATACTATTCACCAGCTTAAAGCTTGCTAGACCTTTAAGTCTGATATCATTTCACTGGTATTATGCCTGCTAGGCTCAAAACCCGAAATTCATCACTAGCACAAGACCTGCTAGGTTTGAAACCTGAATATATATTATAATGTATAACTTATATCATCGATCACTAACATTTACCTCATCGAAGTTCACATTTAATCACTTTAGTACCAAGCCACATTCGGCTACCACATATGACTAATAATAATTTTATACACATCATGGTTTCCTTTAAATATTCAATAATCACAAATCGTGATATCTCTTCTAGAACATATACGACATAGTTTATTCATTGTAACACTCATTTAGTGTATCAAATTTCCAAATCCAATTCAACTTAAGCATAATAGCCATAATCGGCTTATAGCCTTAAATCATTACATATTCGGCACATTAACTAAAACTAAATAAAATTAACATTCTCTTTGCCATATTAATTAACATTCTCTTTGCCATATTAATTTAACTCTTAGGCATATAAAAAGAATCAAGCTTAAACACTTAAGAACTTACCTTGAATGTCATTGAACAATTACGGGTTCATTAATCAACTACTTTTGCTTTCCCCCTATCAGAATTTAGCGCCATTTGCTCTTGAGCTTAATTCAAGCAAACAAATAAACATTTATTCACTTAATCCATCTCATGATTGAATGCCTTTAAGCTTAATAATAGCAATCCTTTAACAAAATAACCTCAACCAAAACAAATTCAGTTATATAACTATATAATTAAAAGCATCAATCATGCTTAACTAAATGTTAAGCTATAATCGAAATCATTCAAACATATTTATGGTCAAATATAGCAAGAAAAC
Source organism: Gossypium hirsutum (assembly GCF_007990345.1). NCBI lineage: Eukaryota > Viridiplantae > Streptophyta > Magnoliopsida > Malvales > Malvaceae > Gossypium > Gossypium hirsutum. The sequence goes on from NC_053428.1 coordinate 64,222,546, forward strand.
TAAATAGGCTTTACTAGCCACACTTAGCTCAATTATAACATAACTTCACTTATAAGCACATTCGGCAACTTGATAACTAAGTTAATATCATGGTACCATAACTCAACATTTATCAACATGTCATTAGCAAAATATGCTCATGTCAAATTTGCTCCCAATCACATATCAAAATTCAACAAGCTTAGAGCTCATTTAATAATTAAATTCCATTTCAAAGCATCAAAACATTATCAAATGTATATTCATCCTAAATGACCCAATGCACATTAACTAAGCACTTAACAATTTTCTTTAACCATTAAACTCATTCGGCAATAATAAGGACAAATTTAACAAACCTTAAATTCAACTTATAATTGTGCATATCTCATTCAAAGCATCCACACCAATTTATTATCCAATCATCCATAGCCGAATACACATATTTCTTTCATTCATTATTAACAAAATTTTATCAAGCTTAAATCTCCATTCCATCATTTTAAAACGCAAACATTACTCAAATGTTATCTAAATTCACATTCGGCAACTACACATACACATAAGCCGATTTCCCCTTATCATCTAATCCACCTATATGAACATTTAACTAGCTCAAACTTCACCCAGCCACAATTACTCATTAAAACATAAAGACAACAACCATTCCCTTCAAATTCTTCTATGGCCGATTGCTCATATCACCACAAAATTCAAAATTTTGACATAGGCTAAGTAAAGGACTTAGTAACTAGCTTAAAATATGCTAAAATTTCAAGAACTAACATGAATTACTTACCTTAATTCAAGCTTAAAGGTGACCAAATGGCTTAGCTCCCTTTTCTTTCTTTAAATTCGGCTAAGAAGAAACAAAGATGAGCACTTTGTTTTTTTCACCCTTTAGCTATTTTACTTATCTTTATTTTATATTATAAAACCATTTAGTTATTATAATACTAATATAAAATACATATATTTTGTATCAAATATCATGATGGTTGGCCACTATCTCAAAAGTGGGGAATTTGACATGCAAGTCCACATTTTTTTAAACCATGCATCATCTGACCACTACAATTTAACCTATCACATTTTCAAAGTTTCACACATAAGTCCTTTTTAATAATTTCACATCCAAATGACAAAATTAAGACATGATACTTTCACACATGATACTTCACACATAATAAACATAGAAAAGAGCATTTAAATAACTTTGTGACTCGGTTTTGTGGTCTCGCAATCACTTTTCGACTAGGGTCAAATTAGGGCTGTCACATTTTGTCCTGAATCGCCCCGAGGTATGTTTTAGGCCTCGAAGGCCTATATAAGGGATTGTACGCATGTGTTTGAAAAGTTTTAATTTTGGGTGAAATTTGGTGACCCAGTTTTGTATGTTGGTGAAGGTTTAAGTCCGGTAACGCGTCGAACCCTGTCCCAGCGTTAGATATAGGTGAAGGGTGTTACATTTAGTGGTATCAGAGCTACGGTTTAGACGATTCTAAAATTATCGTAGAAAGTATTGAGTATCGCTATACAAGCCATTATTTGAACGTTGATAGTGTGACATCTCCTAACTGTTTAAATTATTTTTGAATATAATAAATGTCTTCCAATCAAGCTCAAGATAAGTCCGAGGGAGCCGAGAGCAATGCTCCAGCTTTCGTACAACGAGCTATTTCTAGTAGTAGAAGGCTTATGTCTGAAGGCCGGGAAGAGGCCAGAGCCGCCTTCTTTGACATAATGGATGAATGGTTTGGAAATTATTTGCAGAATTGCCCCAACATACCACGACCTCCCCCGCCCCCTACCAACCTAATGAGGATTTACCACGAGGCATGGCACCTATAAGAATTGGTAAGACCCCTGTAGATAAGCTTAGAAAGTATGAGGCTGAGGAATTTAGAGCTAAGATCAACGGTGATGCTGAAAAAGCTGAGTTTTGGCTCGAGAATACTACTCGGGTATTAAATGAATTATCGTGCACACCTGAGGAGTGCTTAAAGTGTGTTGTGTCTCTCCTGAAGGATACTGCATACCATTGGTAGAAGATTGTATCTTCTGTGGTGCCAAATGAAAACATCACTTGGGAATTTTTCCAAGCAGAGTTTAAGAAGAAATACATCAGTCAAAGGTTCTTAGACTCGAAACGAAAGGAGTTCTTGGAACTCAAGCAAGGAAATAAGACTATAGCAGAATACGAAAGAGAGTTTGTAAGGATAAGTCAGTATGCCGCTGAATGGTTTCAAACTGAGTCAGAAATGTGCAAACGTTTTGAGGAAGGTCTGAATGAGGAAATTAAGCTATTGATTATGATTCTTGAGATACGGGAGTTCGCCGCATTAGCTGATCAGACCAAGAAGGCCGAGGAGCTTAATAATAAAAGAAAGCAAGCAAAGAGGGAGACTCGAGTTTCGGGCAAGAGATCCAGCGATAAGACGCTCTCATTTCCTACAAAGAAATCAAGGAGCCAACATGAACACTCCATTTCATTGGTAAGATATTCGGGTAGAACGAGAGGCACCAAACGACACAATCAGAAGTCTTCCACCCCGATGGTGACTAGTGTGAGGAGTGTAGATGACCAAAAGTCAAAGTGTAAAAGCTACAGTAAATTTCACTCCAGAGAGTGCCGAATGAAGAGCGGTGCATGTTTCAGATATGGTTCTCTTAACCACTTCCTCAGCGACTGCCCAGAGCAAAATGAAAAGGAAGTGGAAGTAGCCCCGAAGTCAGGTGCTCCCATTGCACGATGCAGACCTCCTAGATATCATGGAAGTGCTAGTGGCAGTCGAGTTGTGGCTAAACACGCTGCAAAATTATAGGCGAGCCCCGTCAAGAACGTATGCAATATGCACTCGAGAGGAAGCCTCTGCTCCTGACATTATTACGAGTACTTTTTCTCTTTTTAATACATGTGTTGTTGCCTTAATTGATCCGGAGTCGACGCATTCATACATTTGCATGAGATTGGTGTCTAGTATGAACATACCCATTGAACCTACGGAATTTATTATTAGAGTGTCGAACCCATTTGGCAAATCAGTCCTGATTGATAAAGTCTGTAAGAATTGTCCTTTGATGATTCATGGTCAACGCTTTCCGGCTGATCTTATGCTGTTACCATTTGATGAGTTTGATGTAATACTTGGTATGGATTGGTTAACCCTGCATGATGTAGTTGTCAACTGTGGTAGCAAGTATATTGAATTGAAATGCCCAAATAGTGAAATTTCGTGGGTTGATTTAAGAGAATTGGGTACGCCGCCAGTTGTAATCACAGCGATGATTGCTCAGAGATATATGAGAAAAGGGTGTGAAGCCTACCTTGCTTTTGTATTGAACACTAAGGAAGCGGAGTTGAAGATTGAGTCTATGCCAATAATATGTGAATATCCAGACGTGTCCCCAGAAGAATTACCCAGATTACCTCCTGAAAGAGAGATAGAGTTTGGTATTGAATTGGTGCCAGGAACAGCTCCCATTTCTGTTGTTCCATACAGGGTGGCGCCAACCGAGCTGAAAGAATTACAAGCATAGTTGCAAGAGTTAACGGATAAAGGTTTTGCAAGGCCAAGCTTTTCACCTTGGGGTGCTCCCGTATTGTTTGTAAAGAAGAAAGACGGTTCATTGAGGCTATGCATAGATTATCAGAAGTTGAACAACATAAAAATCAAGACTAAGTATCCTTTGCCAAGGATCGATGATTTGTTCGACCAGTTGAGAGAAGCCATTGTGTTCTCTAAGATAGACTTGAGGTCCGGCTACTATCAATTGCGAGTTAAGGAGTTGGACGTGCCTAAGACAGCTTTCAGAACGAGGTATGGCCACTATGAATTTCTTGTCATGTCGTTTGGGTTAACAAATGCACCGGCCGTATTCATGGACCTAATGAATAGAATCTTTCAGCCATATTTGGATAAGTTTGTCGTTGTGTTCATTGACGATATTTTGATTTATTCCAAAGATGAGACAGAGCATGCGAAGCATCTGAGAACTGTGTTGTAGACCTTACGGGAAAAACAACTGTATGCTAAGTTTAATAAGAGTGAGTTTTGGCTCTAAGAAGTTGGGTTGTTGGGTCATATTGTTTCAGGTGAAGGTATCCGAGTTGATCCAAGTAAAATATCTGCCATTGTTAAATGGAAACCGCCTAAAAATATAACCGAGGTTAGAAGCTTTTTGGGTTTAGCCGGTTACTACCGAATATTTGTGAAAGGATTCTCCGTGATAGCGACTCCAATGACGAGGTTGCTACAGAAAGATGTTAAGTTTGAATGGACAGAAAAGTGTCAGCAGAGTTTCAAGAGGTTAAAGACATTGCTGACTGAAGCTCCTATTTTAGTGTTACCTGAGCTGAGAAAAGAGTTTGTGGTCTACAGTGATGTATCCTTAAATGGATTGGGTTGTGTACTTATGCAAGATGACAAGGTGATAGCCTATGCTTCATGGAAGTTGAAGCCACACGAGAATAACTATCTGGCGTATGATCTAGAGATTCACAACCATTGTTTTTGCCTTGAAAATTTGGTGGCATTATTTATATGGTGAGACTTGTCGTATATTTACTGACCACAAGATTTTGAAGTATTTGATTACTCAAAAAGAATTGAATCTAAGACAGCGGAGATAGTTAGAATTAATTAAAGATTATGAGTTGATCATTGACTATCACCCGGGAAAGGCGAATGTGGTCACCAATGCGTTAAGCAGAAAATCCTTGTTTGCACTGAGAGCCATGGATGCTCGATTGGTGTTGCTTGATGATGGTTCAGTTTTGGTAGAGCTAGAAGCTAGGCTGACATTTCTGTAGGAAATTTATGATGCTCAAACTAATGACAGTGACTTACAAGCTAAAAGAATTCAATGTGAGCCGGGCATTAAACCAGATTTTCGGATCGGTCCTGATGGATGTTTGATGTTCAAAGGTGGGGTTTGTGTACCCAAAGATGATGAGCTTATTTAGAAAATCTTGCAAGAAGCACATGATAGTCGTTTGTCTATCCATCCAGGAAGTACCAAGATGTACAATGATTTGAAGAAAATATACTGGTGGTACGGCATAAAAAGAAACATTTCCGAATTTGTATCGAAATGCTTGGTATGTCAGCAAGTCAAAGCTGAACATCAAGTACCTTCAGGTTTGTTACAGCATATGATGGTCCCCAAATGGAAGTGGGACAAAGTTACTATGGATTTCATGACAGGTTTGCCATTGACCCCAAAAATGAAAGATGCTATATGGGTTGTGGTGGATAAGTTGACAAAGTCGGCTCATTTCATTTCGGTAAGAATAGATTACTCCCTTGATAGATTGGCAGACTTGTATATATCTGAAATTGTGAGATTATACGGAGTACCACTGTCGATTATTTCAAACAGAGACCTGAGCTTCGCTTCAAGATTCTGGAAGAAGTTACAAGAAACCTTGGGTACAAAGTTGAGCTTTAGTATAGCTTTTCACCTGCAGACCGATGGTCAGTTTGAACGGACGATTCAAATCCTTGAAGATATGTTACAGTGTTGCATTCTCGAATTTCAGGGTAGCTGGGAAAAATATTTACCATTGTTAGAATTTGCCTACAACAATAGTTTTCAAACGAGTTTGAAGACGGCACCTTATCAGGCATTGTATGGCAGAAAGTGTCGTACTCCATTGTATTGGATAGAACTCAAGGAAAGTCAGATTTACGGGGTTGATCTGATCAAGGAAACTGAAGAAAAAGTTAAAGTGATACGAGTTTGTTTAAAAGCGCCATAGGATAGGCAAAAGTCATATGTTGATTTGAAAAGAAATGAGATTGAGTTCCAAGTTGGAGATAGAGTATTCTTGAAAGTATCTCTATGGAAAAAAGTATTGAGATTTGGCCGGAAGGGCAAATGAGTCCCCGATTTATAGGACCGTACGAGTTCACTGAAAGAGTTGGACCGTTAGCCTATCAATTGGCATTGCCACTTGAAATGGAAAAGATTCATGATGTGTTTTATGCATCCATGTTAAGGCGATATCGATCAGACCCCTCTAATGTTATTTCACCAGCAGAGATTTAGATTAGACCGGATACGACTTATAGCGAGGAACTGGTCAAGATTTTAGCTCGCGGGATTAAACAGTTGAGAAATAAAGATGTGGCTTTGGTAAAGGTTTTATGACATCAACACGGTGTAGAAGAAGCTACATGGGAATCGGAAGAAACCATTGATTTTAGCTCGCGAGATTAAATAGTTGAGAAATAAATATGTGGCTTTGGTAAAGGTTTTATGGCATCGACACGGTGTAGAAGAAGCTACATGGGAACCGGAAGAAACCATTTGAAGCCAATATCCATACCTGTTTACTGGTAAGACTTTCGAGGACGAAAGTTCCTAATGAGGGGAGAAATGCAACATTCCGAAATAGGGCCTAGTCGAAACAGTGGTTTTGGGACCACAAATTTGACATCAAAATATTTATTTTATGGTTATTATGAGGTCTAGAATATGAGAATATGCATGTGTTAAAATTTCATGAAGGAATTCTTTGAGTAAGGTGTCCAATTGGACATTAGGGACCAAATTGAATAAATTGCAAAACTTGGGTTTTAGAATAAATTTGTATGAAATTGCTTTATAATATTAATTAGAAGGTCTTGAGGAGCAATTTGCCTAATTTCTAAGTTTTTGGGCAAAAATGAGCTTGTATGGATGAAATTTTAAAGAAATGGCTTATGGGTATTTTGGTCATTTGGCAATTTAATGAAATAAAATGGAAAAATGAAGGCAAAAATCAGCCATTCTTGTTACTTGTCCAGCTGAAATTCTCAAGGCACCATAGATAGGGTTTTCAACATTTTCAAGCTCAATAGTAAGTGCTCCAAAGCGCCGTTTTTAATGTTCTTCGTATTTTTGAAATCCCGGTAGCTTACTCTCTCTATTTCTACTTATATTTCATGCTATGGTTCATGTTTAGAAATTTACCCATGCATGATTTACTTGTATTTTGATGGTTTATAGAGGAATATGGAAGTTGGATGTGTTAAACATCTTTTCCTAGGCGATTTTCATGAAAAACCCCTAAAAAGGACCTTTTTGCAAAAGGTGTAAAATGTGAGGTAGAAATGTGAAATAATGGAAAAATTTGGGCTTCCATAAGAGGAAAGAACATTCGGCTAGGCTTGGGTAATATAGAAATTGCTTGCATTCCATTATACGAGCCTGGAGACTAAATCGTAAAAATGTGAAAGGTTAGGGGCAAAATGGTCATTTGGACTGAGGTGAAATGTGAGGTGTTATTGATTTATTTTTTATTGCTATAGATCTTGAGAAACAAATTTTGGAGGTCGATCGAGGAAAACGAAAGGTTTTGGAATAACCGAAACATGATACCGAGACGAGTACCAGGTAAGTTCGAATAACTTAAAGTAAACTCATAGTACGCTTAATTGCATGATTTATGAATGTATGGTTATTGCATTTGATGATGGCATGAAAATCTATGAAATATATCCTTAATAATGACATGTTGATAAATGTCCCCGTTGAGGTTGAAAAGGAAATTTGATGGATAAACCATGGCTTACATGACTTGAGATCCTGCATGTGTTGCAAAAAGGATTTATCCCAGACGGGGAATCTGTTGATCTCAAATATAAAAAGGATCTAGCCCGAACGGGTGTTTCTTGAGTGGTCGAACCCCCCGAAGAATTTGTGTGTATTGTGGATTTAGCCTAGACGGGTAATCCGATTAGGGTCTGAATTTAGCCTAGACTGGTGATTCAGATTCGAGCTCATTAAGGGTGTTTGTGACTATAAGGGATTTATCCTAGACTGGTAATCTCGACTTCACCTTATGAGTTTACGATGCGGGGGATTCAGCCTGGACTGGTATTCTCGTCGCAAAATGTAAGATTCGCGGGAGTACATACTCGAAATGATCATTCTTATGACTTGACAGATAAGAGATAATCCATCGAGATTTCCTAGAAACTCAACGGGATTAATATGATGTATATAAATGAAATGATGAATGATGAGCTCATCTAAGACAAATTACATGGTGCATTATTATTGTGACTAACTTGTTGATTGAATGCATGTGATAGGGAAACTATTTCATTCTTGTTGGTTTATTTGCTTGATATGGTTGTCTGCTAATTAATCGGTGAGTTTACTTTCCAGTTATTCAGGCTTACTAAGCATGTAAATGCTTACCCCTCTCTTTTCACTATCTTACAGAGCTCGAGGACTCGTAAAGATTGGAAGACGGTTGGACAGTCAACATACTATCAACTAGCCCAGCTTTGGTATATAGGCACATTTATTTTGTTCAATGGCATGTATAGGGCTCTTGGTTTATTTTGTTAGATATGTCATTTGATTAGCCATAATGAAGACATGTAAAGATATACACATCAATTTGTATATGGCCATAAGAATCATCTCATTTTAAAGTAGACTATGACCTACAAATCTATGCATGTTTATGTTTACATGGGATGGATTGACTATAATTGGCAATGAGTTATAAGAATGAGTCAATCTTAAATGTGTCAATGAGACATGGAAACCCTTAATACAAAAAGGGAATTAACCTAGTATGTATAAAACAGATGATATGAGGTTTACATGCAATGAGGTTTATCAAGGTTATATGTAAGTGTATAATCTGGCCTTATTATGTGTTAAGATAACCTATAAGTTTGATTGGTTGATAAAGGGTGACCGAAGGCTTGGAAAATATCCCTACAAGGTCCACACGGGTAGACACACGGGTGTGTGTCTAGGCTGTGTGTGACACACGGATCACCCCCATAGGTGTGTGGTATGGCCGTGCGTCCCCTGCACCTAAAATTTTAAGTTAGTTTCGAGAACAGGCTAGACACACGAGCGTGTGTCTTGGCCGTATGCCCCTAAATGCATGCTGACGTCATAAACAGAGAGTTATACGGGCTGAGGACACGGGCGTGTCCCAAGCTACACAGGCGTGTGTGACCACATGGCCCCACCCACACGGCGTGTGACTCACTAAAGCAAGAGAATTTATTAAGTTGGCCAAAGTTTATTGAATGTTCTTGGTTTTGTCCCGAATCACCCTGATGTATGTTTTAGGCCTCGAAGGCCTGTATAAGGGACGGTACGCATGTGTTTGAAAAGTTTTAATGTTGGGTGAAATTTGGTGACCCAATTTTCTATGTTGGTGAATGTTTAAGTCTGGTAACACCTCGAACCCTGTCCCGGCGTTGGATATGGGTGAGGGGTGTTACATGGTCTAAGCTGATTGGATGCTCCACAAGCCAGTTCAACCCCAGTATCAAATCAAACTCCCCGAATGGTAACTCCATTAGATTATATGGAAGCATAACATCTTGTATCTCCAGTGGACACTTCTTATAAATCTTATTTAACTTGTATCGACTGACCCAGTGAACTAATTATAGAAACCTCACCAGAAGTCTTCTCAACAGGAATTCCTAGATTTATAGAAATAATACTAGCTATATATGAGTGAGTTGAGCCAATATCTATCAATGCAAAATATGGAATAGAATTGATATAAAATGTACCAGCGATAACGTTAATGATGTTCCTATCCTCACATCTCCTTGCCACATATACCAAAGCAGGTTGCCTAGCCTCAGTCTGGATAGTACCTTTATATGGTGCTCTATGTCCTCTACTCATACTATTACCACTTCTAGCTTGCCTACGGCCCCTAGGTAGCTGCTGAACTACCCTCTGAGGTTGAACCAAACCTAGAGTTGGAGCTTGCATCTGATCAGAATAGAGTGGACAATCCTTATTACGGTGCTCTAAAGACCCACGTCATAGAAAAGCTTCCGATCTCCTCCAACACTCAATCAGATGGCACCTACCATAATCCCCACACAAGAAGTAACAACCAGTGCCTCAATTCGTAGAGGCCTATAAAACTTGGCTCATTTCTTAGGCCAATAAAAAAAGTTAGAAGGACCCGAATCCCTCTTATTTTTATTCTGGCCCATCTTTTTCTCTTTCTTTTCATGCTCCATGCGCTTAATATCTTGGTGATATTAGCCTTCTCCACCAAAGTTTCGAAGACTCATTCCCCCTATAAAGCCAACAATACATTTATATCATATCTCAACACCTCCTCAAATTAAATGCTCTTATCCTAGATAGTCGCTACTAAACCACGAGTATATTGGCTCAACTTAAAAAATTTGTCCTCATACTCGTCCACAGTTCTATCTCCCTGAGTTAGCCCCTAAAACTCGCATCTACAAGCCTCTACATAATTCATCCCCACGTACTTATTTTGGAAGGCATTTCGGAAATAATCCCAAGTTATCCGCTTGGGCTGAGTACCCTCATCAACGGTGAGCCAGCACTAATAGGCTTCATTGTGAAGTAAGGACATTGCACCATTTAGTTTCAGCTTAGGAGTGCAGTCTAAGCCATTCATAATCCTTTCCATAGCAACTGATCAATACTCAATCATAGTCGGGGTGACCCAGTGATGCCCCTAATGGATCGAATTCGTGTAGTGATCAACCCTTGGCTCTCTGAATCAGAATGGGTCCCAGCGACCCTCTCAAGAACTCTTAACATGACTTGGGACAATGCGTCTCCCCAGCCATTTTAATCTAATACCCTGTCTCAAAGTAGGTGTACCGATAGTCTTGCTTGTATCTAGATTGGAGTACTGCCCATCGAGGATGGCTCAGCTTGAGCACCTCTTCAGCGACCACTGCATCCACAGTTACCTTGTCCACGAGTTCCACACGTACTCATTGTAAATTATATACATTTTCAAAATTTTATGTATCAGTTTTGGAGTTTGTTATCAAATATTTTATGTCCAGAATTTTATCAGAAGATTTTACATAGTTGTTATTGTCTTTAACTACAACAGAGTAATTCTAATATCATGGTGTTTTTCTAAAAAAAAAATTAGCAAAGGTAGAAATACTTACAGGATCGGCGTCAGAAACTCAGTATTCTTTAAACCTATTTTCATTTTTAATCAGAAATAATATTTTGTTAAAAAACACTTGTCACAATAATTTGAACCCAAAAATCACAGCTTGAATTTTGAACCTAGGCTCTAATACTACCAAATGTAACACCCAAACCTGGCCTAGACGTTACGGCTAGATCTAGAGAAGTTACCTTGATTCGCTTTGAAAATTCAAAAATCTTTTAGGTTTGTAGAAAAAACATAAGTTTTTTATAAAAACAATTCTGGTTTATCTTAAATGAAAACATCTTCCTTACTTAATTTGTTATTCTTGTCTATTAAATTATATTTATAAAATGCTTATATTTGCAGCGAAAATCTTAGTTAAATTTAGTTTGGAAAACAAAGTTTGAATTTTTAAAAATCTAACTTTTTGCTGATACTGTAGTTATGATTTTAAAATGATTAAACAGTTTAAAATAGAAAATAAAAGTCCAAAACAAAAACAACCTCGAATGTCTGAAACAGTCCAACAATACCATAATAGTATAAACCAGATTTTTGAATAGCACAAATTAAAAGTTTTTAACCGAGCTCCCATTGCACCGACCCGTCTTTTGCCTGGGGGTCAACTAAAAGTAAATAGACAGAGGTGAACTTTTGAGCTCAGTGTGTTACTTATAATAATAAAAACAACAGATACAATTTCAGACTTGATTTCAAAGACCAATCAGACATACTTCATGAACAGTAACAGAATCAATACATATCTTATACAGATTAAAATCCTACCCCTATCCACTACAAACCATCTCCAACATCCCTGCACACCATTTAGGGTATTAAATATCCATCCAATGTTACACATCGTTAAGTGACTTTATGTTACTTTTCAGAATATTTGCAGCCTAGCTGCCAGATCATTAGGCGATAATCAGCCAGAAACAGATATATATATGTAGCTGAGCCACCAAATATAGCAAATAAATTAAACTACCCATATTTCCTCCATAATCATAACTCTCACCCCAATGCACATGCAAAACAAAATAGATATGTGTATGGCATACATGCTTTTCACAACAGAATCAGATAATATTAGCATATAACAGATTATGCTATCACAAACAACATATTATTCATGCACACATAAATCTTATTTAACTCTAATAGAGTATTAGAAATCATAATTCATAGACTAGTTTGTACCGTATAGACCCTACGAAAGGGCTATATTTGATTCCTACAACAAACACAACCTTAGGGAAAAAATTCATAATCTAGGCCCACACGCTCGTATGACTTGCACGGCCTACTTGGCTAGCTCGTGTCGCCCACATGGTTTGACACACGGTCTCACACATGCCCTATGGCTCACACGACCTAATTGGTCTAGATCGCATGGCGTCAACAGCCCCAATTTTGACTTTCAAACATTCATTGATTTCTTGAGTTTTTGTTACACACCCGATATAATTTTGATGTGGGACCAACCACAATATTTCGAAAACCTAAAAACGTCAATTAAATCATCAATTGAAAATGATATCCCATACCGATTCTCTAATCACTATTAGCAACAACAAGTTTTAACAAAGAAATTTGACCTTAAACCACAAATCGAATCCTTACCCTTAAGCAAACAGCAACCCACCAACAATTCTAGGTCGTCGAAGGATTAAATGCCTTGTCAACTTCACCTAGAAGCTCAAACAATTAACAATGAAATTCATATACCGATAAAACAACACTCATGCATGAGGAATAACCAAAGTTAAACAATAAAAACTAATTACTCACGCCAAGACTAACCACGAACAAAACCCTTTTCCAAAAATTGCTCTATTGATCAGAACAAGATTGGTAAAATAACAATGACCACAAATACGAATAGAACAGGAAAGAAACAACAAGAAAATGAGAAAGAAAAGAAAGAAAAGGGAAAGAAGATGAAACTAACATGAGAACAAAGCAAAAAGAAAAGAAACGACTAGAAGTGGGAAGGAACAAAAAAGAACGTGAGAGAAAAAAATGTAAAAGAAATGGGAGCAAATTTAGGGAAATAATAAAATAAAAATCTTTTAATTAATCCTCCTTTTTTAACTATCCTATTTAAAATAAATAAATAAAATATTCATTATAACTATTCGAATTTTCAAGAGTTAGAGCTTAATCTAAACTTATTCACATGGACGGCTCAAAGCATGAAAATAAAAATATTTACACTTGCTCATGCAGGAACTTGAACCAAAGGGTAAGTTGAAGCCTTACCACTGAACTAATTAGCTTATTTTATCATAGGTTGAGTGAAAATAATACTTAAGCCTAACGAAGAGATAGGGATAGGAACAAAAATAACAAATTTTTCCAAGAATGAGATTTGAACCCATGACCTCAAACACACAATCAAAGCCTTAACCACTGAAGCAGATACATAATTATAACAAAATTTAACAAATCAAAAATTCAAATTTTTGGGGCGCTACAGCTAAAAAATAATTGAACTGTAACATAAGTTGTCAATATTGTTATTCTGCCAGAAAATAGTCGAAGTTTATTTCTAAGTATAAATTCTATATTTTGGGAATAACAATTCCACCGGTTTCTATTGAGAAAGAGTTTTACTTTCCTACTAAAAGTCGGTCTAAAAATACACAAGTTATACACAACTTCAAGATATTATTATTTTGCTCGAAAATAGTGAGAATTTATTTTCTAACTATAAATTTTATTTCCTGGGAATAACAATTCTATAGGTTTTTATTAAGAGAGAATTACTTTGCTATTAAAAGAAATAAATTGTTTCTGATTTTGTGTTTTATTCGTGATTATTGGAACCCACACTCAAAAGTGATTTATGGTACGAGAATAGCGATGAAGGTTGTTCAGTTGAAAGTCAAGAATGTCAAGGATCCATCTCGCATAAAGCATAGATACTTTCGAGAAAAGTTTCTTGATATAAATATCACAAACTGACACGACTTTCAAAAAAAAATTTTCTATTATGACAGAAAACTATTTTTAAATCAATTTTTTTCCAATGATTGGTATCAGGTTAGGTTGTGCCATGTTTATAGCATAAATTGATACAAAAAATTTTACTCTTTATCATATTTGGTTAATTTTTAAAAAGATGTGACATTCTTAAAATTATTAGCATGTTTTGGGTTATGTATGTGAATGAATGTATTATATTACTTTTATTATTTATATGATAAAGTAATTTTGCCAACATTGTGATTCTTAGAAATTAAAGTGGTTGTAATTCTATGTTTTAATAATTTTTGAGATATGTAATTAGACCGTGGACTGTTATTTCCATGTAGGTTTTATTTATTTATTTTATAATGATTCAAGTGAGTCAAAAGCAGACATAAATTTTATGGAAAAGAAAGTTTTTAGCAAATCTCGTAAAACTGAAACGCATCCAGGACTGATCGAGATGTTGCAAACCAACCCAGGCAATCAATAAAATATCAATGCTGGTTAAGTGGTGGAGGTTGTTGGTAGTTTGATGATGGTGGCCAACGAAAATGGCTGAGGGTGGTGGCTAGTGATGACTGACGATGGTCGATGGTGGTGGTCTAATAGTGGTCGACGACCCAGCGGTGGCAAAAATGGTGGGCCAATAATGATAACTGTGGTGGCCACAAAATTATGTGGTGGTGACATCGATTCGAAAGTATATCCCTTCGGTGTGTTTCAGTCATTTGGATATCTATCGCTAAAAAGACCCAATTTATGATTTGGGGTAATAATTGTAATTTTTATTATCTATTTTTCTAGGGTGGAATCATAGAAACTTTGGTTGGTCAAGAGTCTTTTTAATTTTTTATTTTTCTATAATAACATGATGATATTTAAATTGACTGCAAAATATATCCATGCATATGTATGATAAACATGTTATATAGTTTAGGAAAAGAATGCTACATGTACTTTTCATTCATTCATTAATCATTTATGATTGAAACCGAAAATAAAAATATTGTATGTTTTTAAAATATTGAGTAAAAGAATGTCCCTAACCCATGTAACTCTCTGACTTGCAAAACATTAAGGTGTAATTTTCGTACGGCCAAGATATACGCTCTTGTTCTAGGTCGTGTAGCACACACGGATGAGACACATGCCTGTATCTCTGCCCGTGTGCTCAATTCTGAGCATTCTGCTTCTCAAATTTTAGGTGCAAGGGATACACAGCTAAACCACATGCCCATATACCAGGCCGTGTGTCTACCCGAGTGATGAAAATAGGCCACTTCAAGGCCATTTTTCTCACCCTTTTCAAAATTTACCTGCATATAACATTTATACGCACTAATATATCCCAACCAAACAACCAATTCAGGTCAAATATCAAGTTTTAAACATAATATGTCAACACACTACTCATTTGTATAAACTTACTTTGTAATTTCCATTCATTAACTATTAATAGATACTATTAAATATATGCACATAGACTAACATACATGTATATAAGCTTTTCATAACCATCGTACAAGATTACTTTCTTTTTACTCCATCCTATACATGCCATATAAACCATAAGGTACTTTGTAAAATCTACCAGAGAAAATCTGGTAGTGTGGCCCAATGTGTTAATCCGATCCTCCGAACTCTTATTAAACTACACAGAACATTAAACGCACAGTAGTAAGCTTATGAAATCTTAGTAAGTTCATAGGCTTCAAAATAAATCTTACCGAATAGATATTAAAAAAACATTAAATAGAGCTTTTCATTAATATTCCCTATCAATCACAATCTTAAACGTTGAATTTATTTGTTTGATCACAATATCATAACTAATTAAATTCTTTCACTTTCATTCATATAACACTTACCAACACTTGTCAAATTATAGAACGTCTTATGGATTTGAGTACATCGTTTGTTCAATGCCCTAGTCCAACTATGATCTTTCACTAATATTGTCATGGCCCTGCCATATTCTTTCACTCATGATGCCATAACCCAGTTATGGTCTTATACATGAACACTTACTGCTATGGTTCAACCATGGTCTTACGTACATTGTGTCATAATTTAATTACGGACTTTTCACTGAAATGCCATAGCCCAACTATGGTCTTACATTCCACACTTTTCCATGGTTATACCATGATTTTACCTGTCAATTCATCACTTGTCACTAAACGATTGTACTCAATCCAGCGTTCTACTCAATTTGAACATTCAATTCACTATTAATATTCTTTCAACAATCATAATTCAATGACAACATATAAAATAATACATTATATCATTTCTAAATTAACATATAATCGAAAAGTTCAACCTTATGAACTTACTTGGGCCAATTTTTAGAAGTTGTAGGGAATCAGGGACTAATTGGCAATTTTCTCTTTTCCATACTTATCCTCTAATTCTTGATCTATAATGTAAAATTTTCCATTCATTAGCATCTAAATTAATTATAATTCACTTCACAATTTATGCCCTTCAATTTTTGAAATTACACTTTTACCCCAAATTTTACAATTTTTACAATTTAGTCCCTAATTAATTAACCCATCAATTGAGTTCATTTTTCTCAATTAACACTTTATTCTATCATTCTAAACTACTATATACCCTTTAGTATTCATAATTTCAACATCAAACCCTAATTCTAAACTTTTTCATAATTAGGTCCTAAAAATCAATTTCTATTAAAATTACTTAATAAATTCATCATATAATGAATTTAAAGCTTCAAATCCATGATAATTTATCATAAAAATACAGCGCTCATCCATGAAAACTTTCAATATCACCCATAGAATCAAAAACTAATGAATTCAATAGGTGGACCTAATTGTAAAAGTAACAAAACATAAAAATTACAAAGAAAAAGTAAGAATTGAACTCACATGGCGCAAAAATATGAAAAAACAGCTTAGGAGGTCTTCTATGGTGTTTTTATCTAAAGAAAAATGATGAAATTTCTAGATTTGTCAATTAAATCCTTTTTAACTAATAAATTTTAGGCTATTTCCAATTTTGCCCCTTGTTCACATTGTTTTCTTACTTATTTCATGCCCCAAACCATCCAGCCCATTTAATTTGGGTCTAATTGCCTTTTAAATCCTTCCTTATTAGACATTTAAGCTATTTAATCACTGTAACAAGTTTTGCACCTTTTACAATTTAGTCCTTTTTAATTAATTAGCTATCAAAACGTTAAAATTTTCTAACGAAACTTTAATACTAACTCAATAACACTCCATAAATATTTATAAAAATATTTATGGCTCAATTAATGAATTTGAGATCTCGATACCTCGTTTTCGACTCATTTGACTTAATAAATTCTTTTAATTCACAAAATTCACTAATTTAAGAATATTTCTAATGTCACACTTGACTCATAAATATTAATTTACTAAATTTTCAAACTTACTTGTCGGATTTAGTGATCTCGAATCACTGTTTCCGACACCACTTAAAATTAGACTGTTATATTGAGGAAGAAAAATATTTCTTTGGTTAAGGTTTTGTGGCAAAATCACGGGACTGAAGAAGCCACTTGGGAATCTGAAGATTCAATTCTACAACAATATTAGTATCTGTTTGAGCCAGGTAAATTTCGAAGCAGAAATTTCTATTAGGGGGAGAGAATTGTAACGCCCCAAAATTTTAAGGTTTGATTGTTGGATTCCATCATAATTGAGTCTCTATATTTGTGGTTTTGTGTTCTATTTATGTGATTGAGGTCAGGAGCTCGATTTGCATCTTTAAGAATTTTTTTATTTTAATTTAAGGTAACTGTTATCCTTGAATGACACATTTAAGTTTAATTCAGTATAAATCTGTGTCAAGAATAAGCCTTTTGGTTTAATGGCTAAGCATCTGTCCACTCTCTGATCATGTGTTCAAGTCTCAGCGTTAGTGTTATTAATTTTTTGTTAAATACTAGAATTGTCTTGGTAGTTAGTTAACAATTAAAGTTACATTAATTCCCTTTCCATTCCCTTTTCTTTCTTTTTATTTTTCTTTCTTTCTTTCTTTTTACTCCTTTGGATTTTCCTTTTCGATTACGTTTGACAAGTGAGTATTGGAATAATTAAGACTCTTAAGTTGTTTGGAGTATTGTTAGAAGATTTCTATGTAAGTTTTGTCAGAAAACCTTATGTCTCTGTGAAGTTTCATTAGTTTCTATTTTTGTTTTTAGATTGAGAATTTTCTGACTGTTTTGCATAAACTCTCTGATAATTGGTCGTTAATATGTTCCTTAGGGGGAATACGAAGGGAAGTGGTCCTTCACGTGCTATTTTGAATTAGTGCTATCGAATTGTCGATAAGCGTTCATCGTTGAAAGTTTAACGTCGAGGTTTCAACAATTTTGCTTGAGTGTTAATGTGTATGATGATTCATTGTTTTAGTTGTTTGATTGGTTGTTGAATGGTTAAATTAGGTTCCACGATTTCTCCATGTTGTTTCTATTTCAAAATCTCTTCAGGCGAATACTGAAAACATTAAATTCTGTGAATTTCAAATGCAAAAAAATGTGGCTGTTAACGCCACACGGCTAGGCACATGAGCGTGTGCCCAAGCAGTGTGGTTGGCCATGTAACTCACTGTTCATCGATTTGAAGCCACACGGACGTGTGTCCAAGCTGTGTGTGACCATGTTAGTGTAGGGTTCACACGAGCAAAGAACACAAACATGTGTCTAGGCCATGTAACTCACTATTTGTGACTTAGGACCACAAGGCCAAGGACATGGACATGTGCCTAGGCCGTGTGAGGCACACGGGCAAAGACACGGGTGTGTGTCCAAACCGTGTAACTCACTATTTACTTTTTAGAACCACACGAGCAGAGGACATAGGCATGTTCCCGGACCGTGTGAGTCACACGAGCAAGGGCATAGGCGTGTGTCTAGACCGTCTGAGCCACACGGGTAAGGACATGGGCGCGTGTCCAAGCCATGTGGCATATAAATAGGGTCCAAATCTTATTTTTGAGGCCGTGAGGGTTGTCCAGCATTAACACAAACCTCCCCAATATATGAATGATCTAAATTTGATTGTATGAGAACTCTCTAATACTCTATGATTGACATATGGATAACTTAACTATATGTGTACTGTAATGACTATTTCTAACAGTGAACATATTATCTATTGCGAAATGAATATGAATGACTGAACACATGTTGTGGATACTTACACTCTACATTTGCATGGGATGGGATATTGTGAAGAAGGAAGTAATCTATTTTAAATTAGTAGCTAAGCCACGATGTGTATAAACATGAATCTGGTGCTTTGTCGCATTCTTGATCTAGCAGCTAAGTTACGTCTCTATAAACGTGTCAGATAGACATTTTATGGTGTGTAGGGTTGGTTGGGCATTTAATGCCATTAATAGTGTGTTGGGATGGCCGAATATTGTGTGTAGCGAATGGGGGTAGGAATATCTGCATATGAATCTGATTTGTTCTATAAATGAAACTAAAATTTCTTCTGCTTATGTAACTGATTTATTCCATATTCGAACTAAAATTGCTATTTTCACTTAACCAAATCTTGAGATTCCGGATTTATTTTATAAATGTGTTTCAATTGAATGAACATCTTTTACAAACTGATTTCCAACTCATTTTGTTACTGATTAATTTCAAGTGGTTCTTAAACTTGAACGTGTCGGCGCTGTGGGAGCTCAGTCAAGCTTTTATCTTTCCTTTAAATCTACTATTAGGAATTTCGATATTATATGATAGTATGATGTTCGAGAAGATTCTATACTTAGTTAATTGTTGTGTTTGATATCATGAGTTGAATGATTTATTATGACTAAGTTATAAATATGGTATTTTTAATATCGATGGTATAACTCTCTAGACTTGGTCTGGTTGTCTAGGCCGGGTTTACGGTGTTAAACGTGTCCTTATTTGTACTTTGCTACCCCTGATTGCACATACGTGCTCTTATTCGTACCTTGATACCCCTAACACACATTCGTACTCTGAATGCACTTCAGTGTTTCAGTATGGCAACATTGATGCCCCTAAAAATAGAGTATTAATCTATTGAATAATTTGAGTGCAATTAGTTTAAAGTTACTAAGCTATGTAAGCTTACGATATTCTTTTATGTTGTTTTGTAGACAATCATTACTGACCGTTTGAAAGGATCAACCACAAAACTCACATTATCACATCTATCTTAGTAGCTTTTGCATCTTACTTTGGGTAGTGGCATGTATATAAGTCTTGTTGAAAGAATGTTGGTGTCAATAACTGTGGATGATAGTAGGCTAAATAAATCTTTTGAATGTGTCATGTAATGTTGAAATAAGATATCTATATATTACATATTGATGAATATCATGGTGTGTATTTGGATTAGAAATGTTTAAATGTGTGGTTAATACGGTTGAGTTAGATATGGTTGTTTTTATGAAAGAAAATCTTGGATAGAGTGTGGTATTGAATTGCTTATAAATTGAGGTGCATTGAATGGCATATTGGTTAGAATTTATATGTTGTTATTTGGTATATGGGTGAGTGTTTAAGGCTTGTTTTGAGTCATTGAATGAATGAGCAAATGAAGTGTCTTATTGGGCAAGAACGAGTGATGATATGATTTGTTGTAGGGCTAAATTTTGGTACACACGGCCTGGGGCACGAGCTATCACACGGTAGTCTGCCTCACACGGCCTGACCACACGGTTGTGTGTCATTTATAAAAATAAGTGCAGGTTCACATGATTTGGAACACGGGTTGAGACACGGCCATGTGTCTCAAGTCCGTGAGTTGCACAGGCTAGCACACGGCCATGTGAGCCAAGTCAGTGGGTTTCACTGGCTAGCACATAGCTTACGACACGGCTGTGTGAGTCAAGTCAGTAAGTTACACGGTCTATGAGAAAGACTGGTACACTGCTGTGTGTCCCTAATTCGAATGCTCACACGATCTAAGCTGTGTCACATGGCTATGTGACCCCTATTTTCTAAATTTTCCTAGTTTTTCCTAAATTTTATGTTTTGATTCAATTTAATCCCTGATTACTTCCAAATAAATTTTAAGACATTTACAAACACCTCGAACTCGACACCCACAAATGTTAAAATATCCCCAAAATACGTATTTTAAAAAATAACCCCTGTATGCAAATTAATAAAATATAAAAAATCTATAAACTATATATAAAAGGGCCTTCCTTACATGTGTTTTGCTTCGTACCTTTGTTTTTTCACTATAAGATTATGGTAATTTTTAGTTTTGATCCCTCTGTTATTATCAGATTTGGGATTTAATCTTTTCATTTTATTTTGATATAATTTTGACATCTACTTTTACGATGACATTAGTTCATTCAAATAGTGACTATCTTCAACTATTTTGGTTAAAATGTTGACATAAATTATTTTTAAAAACTCATTTCTAACACAAAAAAGGGTCTAGACAAGATAAGTGAAATTGTATAGTAATGGTCAATTTTCAATTATGGTCTTTATACTACACTCATAATTTAATCTATATACTTTAACTTTTTTATATAATTTGGTATCTCAACTTTTATAATGTTAGGTTTTTCTTACAAGACACACGTATAAGTCCTTTTGTTTTTCTACATTATAAGATAATAGTTAAATTTAACTTTTGATCCCTTTTTTTTTAATATTGTATATCAAAGGTCAAATTTCAATTTTGGTCCCTATACTACGCTAAAATTTGAGATTTAACCTTTATATTTTAACTTTTGACATAATTTGATACCTCAACCTTTACAATGTTATTAGTTGTCTAAATATTTTATTCTAATTAAAATGCTTACATGAATTTTAAGAATTGTTAACATTATTGAAATCTTTGTTAAATATAGGTCTATTACAATATCATTTTTTGTCAAATGGCTTCTAAGTGTTTTTCTCTTAAAAAAATAAAATAAAATGTTATGCTAACTAATTTAACAAAAGAATTTGAATGATAACAACTAAACCTAAATTTTTAACTTAAAAAATAGAATGATTAAATTCTTTAAAATAAAATATGAGAATTAAATTCTAAATATATAAAAAAAAATCTTTAATTTTTATTTTAAAATTTAGAAAAAATATTTGACTCATGCGAATCATAGGTGGAATCATACTAATTATAATATAAAAAACAAAATTCCGATATAAATAAAAAATTAATAAAAATTGCGATCTATAATAAGTAAAAATATAAAAGAAAGAAAGAAAGAAAGTGTAATAAAAAAAATGCGAATTAAATATAAGTGTACCTACAAAGTACTCCTAGGCCTACCTGTACACTCCTCTTTCTCTCTCATCATTAGCATTTTATTCTCTGTTTCCACGTCTTCCTCTTGTTTATATATTCCCCCTCACTCTGCCTTCTTACCTCCTACATACATTTCCTCTATTTTCCATACAAACGAACACACAATTTCAGATCAAAATCTAACCACGAAAATACCCTTCCAAAATGAAGCGATTCATCCGCCGTCTCTCCCGCGTCGCTGACGCTTCCTCCCATTACTGCCTTCTCCGTTCCGACTCCACCGCTCGACATCGCACTACCTCCACCCGCCGACCCGAACCGTTCCGCGTCGCCGTCTCTTTGTTGAAAAAGCAAGCACGCCGGTCGGTCCCCGAGGGTCACGTGCCCATTTACGTAGGGGAAGATATGGAGCTGTTCGTTGTGAACGCCGAGTTGCTGAACCACCCGGTTTTCACTGCATTGCTTAACAAGTCGGCTCAGGAGTATGGGTACGAGCAAAAAGGGGTGCTTCATATACCGTGTCACGTACTGGTTTTTGAGCGCGTTATGGAAGCCTTGAGACTCGGGGTTGATTCACGTGACCTCAAGGATCTCCTTGCTTTGTTCTCCGACGACTGTTTTTTGGGTTACTAGGAGGAAGCAAAAATCAACAGAAAGAAGTCCTTTTTTTTTTTTGTAAATACAGAAGGGAGACATGAGAAAATTTGAGATTCTGACAGATGTCATTCATGTGTAAAGCGATTTTAAAGTGCTGCAATTTTTCTGTTTGGTTTGAAGGAAACTGAAAAGGGAAAGATTAAAAAAAATACAACCAAGCCATTATTTTGTCTTTTAACTGGCTAATTTTAAACCAAATTCGGTTCTTTATGAGTTTTTTTCTAACGGTTCTTTTCCGGAGTTCAATTGCATGAATTTCAGGTGTCAAAAGTAGATAAATTTTAGTAATCTACAATATAAAATATACCTTTTCTGATTCGTTCTAATTGTATTTTCCTGACATCCAAACAAGGGCGCTGAAATATAGAGAGTGGGAGTGTGCGGTGAGGCAGATCTGTGATTGGACGAACATTTGGTGGTTGTTTTCTTCTCCGACGTAATAGGTGGGTGATGTTAGCGGTATTTCGGCTTATGAAAGAGATTTGGGATTGGAATCA
Organism: Gossypium hirsutum; assembly: GCF_007990345.1. Classification (NCBI taxonomy): domain Eukaryota; kingdom Viridiplantae; phylum Streptophyta; class Magnoliopsida; order Malvales; family Malvaceae; genus Gossypium; species Gossypium hirsutum. The sequence continues at coordinate 64,245,837 of NC_053428.1, forward strand.
TTAATGACGTTGTTTGAGCCTGGGGGGGGGGGCAATGGGATGCTGCTAATGACTATAATATTCTTCAATTGATATTTTATTTATTTTTTTAAATTATAAAAATATTTTATACATTCAATTTTTAATATTTTAAAAATATGGATTAAAAAGCAATTAGGGTATAATAAAAGTGATTAATCATAAATTTATTTTTTTAATATTTATTCATTTTGACTTTTAATTTTTAATCAATTTGTTTTATTTTGATTTTGTAATTAATGATATTGGCATGACTATTCTCATACGAATATTTAAAATTCAATAAATTTCAAAAAGAAAGTTGAAAAATCTTTTTAAAAAAATTATACATATTAATTAATGATGAAGTACACATAAATTATCATCTCAACACCACTAAAATTTTATAATATTTAAAAAGATGCAATGCATTTTTGAGTAAGGATCCAATTGCTGAAGAAGTAGTCACAAAAGTTCACAGAGACATATACATTTCTTTGAAAAAAATCAATTACTAAATAGGGGTATAAAACTAGTTATACTAATATTTGCATTAAGAAGCATAGAGAGAGTGAAGGTGAGTGAGAACTTGATCCTCTGGCAAGGAGATATCCTGACCAAACAACGTTCAAATGAAGGTCAGATTCAGTGTAATTTAGGCAGCAAAAATATATTATACTAAAAGTTAAAGTATATTTTATCTTTTTATTAAAAATTTGAGTAAATTAATTCATGTACATTTGCTCTAAGAGTAAATTGGTCCTTCTATTAAAAAATCAATATGTAACTGTCTAATTATTCCTTTAGACACACCAGTTTTGAATAGTAGAAATAGATAAAAATTTTAAGTAAAATGACTAGTTTGCTCATTAATTTAATGTACATTGACTAATTTATTTATATTTTTTTAATAGAAAAGACAAAACACAATCTAACTTTTAATATAAAGGTCATTATAGTACTTTCATTATCCTTGATTTATATAAATTTTAAAAATTAAGAAATCTATCTAAAAATATAAATAATAGTGAGAATAGGATTGGTATTATTTTCATCAAACGGGATAGATGAGATGCAACATCCTTATTGATTCTTGATTACGACACCCTAATATAGTTTGTATGATAGCAGACAAGATTACCAAAGGTAAGTGGAGGTGCCATCAGAGGATTGGAACCGAAATACATTTCAACTTCTAATTAAGGCAAAGGGACGTTGGAAAATGCAGTCCTTAATTGAAATGGCATAAGGATATGAACTTGTAACTGATCACCACGCTCCTACTCCTTAATTAACTTCATGAAATAATTTAATTATAATTATTATATACTTTTTCTCATTTCGGATTTAAAGTTCATAGTTTAAGTTTAGGGTTAATATCAAATTTCGAATTTAAAATATTAAACGTTTAAATAGACTTAAAACCACAACGTTCAAATTACTACAACAATAACAATATCAAATGAAATAATATTTAATTAATTTCCACTATCTTATTTATTATTATTATTATTATTATTAAAGTTGAATTTTCTAACATATCAAACATTATTTTTATTAATTTTGTTGAGCAATTTTTTTTTATTAAATTCGTCAAAGTCTAGCTTGAATAATAAATTATTTACTTGTCAAAGATGCCTGATAGGTCTTTCAATTATTCATTTCAGCATTCTACGATCTTTGAATCATGATCTGAAATTTTGTACATCCATGACAAGTTATGAATCAATAACATCTAATTATATATTTAAAAGCGGCATGCCACAAGTATAGAATATTATAGAAATAATATAAGGTCCCAAATTTTGCAGGAGGCTTCAAAATATGCTTCTTATTATTATCATTTATATTTTATTACTATAGTATACTCCTTACCGGAAAATTATATTAATATTTATATTTCTATAAGGGATGACAGCAGAAATTGTTGTTTTAATCTTTCAAAATATAAAATATAAAATTAAATTATTTTAATTTTTATTGATAATGTTTATTGTTATGGTAATTTTAATTTAAATTATTTCGATTTAATAATAGTTGAATTTAATTACTCAAAATTGTAAACACTCTTTAAAAAAAAATACGGTTGGACGTTTTTATTTGTTCCTATTGAGAAATGAAGTGAAATGATTAAGCACAAATTAATTTATTAAAATCAAGCTAAAATATGGGGAATGAAATAAATGATTGTGTTTGGTGAGGAACAAAAGTGATTAGTAATTTTGATACATGATCATAACCACCATTTGTAAAAGGAAATAGGATTCTGCATATGGAGGAAAGAGCGCGTAATAGAGTGATTATATGAAATGACAGAGCGGTAAAGTTGTCTTATCAATTATTTATTCTAAATTTAGGAGCGAACTTATTTTATATACGAAACATAGTTTGAAATTTAATATGTAATTTATAATAAAATTCCTAAGACTTCAACTATAGCTTCAAAATTATAAAGTTACATGTTACAAAGAATCTCATAGTAGTTATCTTACATTAAAAAAGAAAAAGAAGAAGTTGGGTTCACACGTAATTGCTTTGACAATCCCAAGTTCTTCGAATATATGTATTTTCTTGGCTGAGAAGTTTAGAAACACAATCGCCCATCACATATTTCAACAATAACTTAAATATTTAAATAGTGATTTACACTTGCACCGAAATTATTAAAATTTCTAAATGAATAATTTCGGGGATGAGATAAAGAATTTATGAGTTCACACATATAAATTGGTAATCTGTAATTTTATTTAAAATCCCAATTATCTATCCTTAATTTAAAAGCTATCCCAAACACTAATAGGAGATTTAAGATCATTGTGTGCTTAGACGGTCAAGCAATGCAATTTCATTAAGTATACAATCAAGTATCATATGAATTGAGATAAAATATAATACCAACATATAAATTATTTTTTTTAATTTGAGTTGCTACAGCACCGAATATATATATATAATGTCATGCATTAAAAAGCGTGTTAATTTTATATATTTTTAAATAAAAATAAAATTTTGTATCAATATAATAAAATTTTTTAATTTATTTAAAATTTACATAATAAATGAAATTATATTAATAATTTTAATGGTTGGATTGTAAAAATTCTAAACTTACAAAATAGTGATAAAATATGTAAAATTAGAGCTTTACACTAATATAAGTAAATCATTTTAAAATTGATAAATATTGAAATACGTTAAAGCAAAAAAAAAAAAATTAAGAGATCCAAAATCTAATAATATTTACTTACACTCTGTTTTTAATAATTGAAACTATTAAAATTTATAACTAAACAAATATCATGTTATAAAATACTTTAATTGTATATCTTTGAATAATAATTATTTATATTAATTAAATACAATAAAAATATATAATTAATTAAATTAAAGTAATTATATGCTTAAATAAGCATGCAAAGTACGCCTGTTCAAGTTGTGGAGCTGGGCTTGGACAAGGATTTTTTCACCTTGATTGGCCTAGCTCCGCTTAGCTTGAATTCAATTTAAATAATAAAAAATATTTTAAAAAAATAAATTTAATTATGAATACATATATAAAATATCAATTCAAAATATTATTTTTATTATTTTATTATTTTTTAAATGGTGAAATGAGTTTTTTAAGTAAACCAGGTTAACCTAAAAGTGAGCCAAAGACTTAAATTTTTTAAAACGAACTTTGACTCAACCCATCAACACATTTATACATTCGTGAGAAATTAATTTAACAAACTTATCAACCAAACCATTGACTCTAAAATAAAATACTTTCGTTGATTTAAAGTATTTGTAGATGTTAAGTCTAGAACTCGAATTTCAAACTTAATCTCCCCTCTTATAAGAAAAATTAATTGAATTTTTGTTAATTAAAATAAATTCCATTAATATCAAATCTTGGGTTGAATCTTTCTACATCTCATACCCTTCTCCTTTTCCAAAATGAAATCAAACTTTAAATTGGACACTTGCTTTAGCATTTCAATTATCTTATATTTTTTTCTAAATATATAGACGAGTATTTCATTGTTAGCATAATTATTGGAAATATCCTCAACGTTTATGGTTTTTTGGGTTTGAGCCCTTAATCTTTTTTTCTTTTTTTAGATTGACATCCTTAACATTACGATTTTTTTTGAAATCAACTTAATTTTAACGGAAAATGTTAGTTGACCATCAGTCAAATAACAAGTCAGTGAAGTAGCCTATGTGGCAAGCCACATAAGCACGATGTCATAGATGATATCATTAATAAAAAATTGTTTAACAATTTTTTTCATCTTTTTTCTTCTTTCTTTCTCTCTTCCCCTCTAGCTATTGTTATAGAAAAAAAGAACCCGGAAACAAACATCAAAAACATGTAGGTGGAGGAAACAAGTTCATTAATGGAGGTTTTCGGGTCAAATCATTACTTGTTTTCACCTAAAGCTCCGAGGTGTTCAAGCAGGTCGAAGGAACTACCAGGTTTCAAAAAATGTTCACTAAGCACCATTAATCCACCATCCAACCTCAATCTCAAAGCAGCAAAGTCTCATTATTATCCAATAATAACTCAAAATCTCTTAAGCATTTTCTTCATAGAAACTCCAAATCTTCCTCAGATTCTTCATTAAATCTCCCATTGTTGAAAAGCTTAGATTTCAAATCGGTTTCCATATCTTCATTACGTTTATCACTTTCTTCATCATCTTCAGGCCATGAACACGACGATCTCCTATGGCTATCACTAGATTCCAATAAGCCAAGCACCAACCCTTTTGCACCATGTAGAAACATAAACCCTAACCCAAACCCAAACCCACCAAGAATGAGGATGGTTAAGCCAAGACCAGGGTCTTGGTCTGATCAAACATCCACCAATGGAGCTAGAATCGGTCGGAGTTCGATCCAGAGAGAACCAAAGACAAGCTGGTCCAAGAATGAACTCTACAGGGAATTGGAAAGAAGTTCAAGCAGTTCAAGCAACTTTAATGGCAGTCCAAGATTTAAACAAAGGGGAATGGAAAGATCATATTCAACAAGCGTTTAGAAATGGGTTTGTTTTATTTTTACTATAATTGAAATGGGTAATTGAAAGAATGAAATGAAGATGTGAGCTCTGATGAAAATGGTGGTGGGTCATTGTGTGTTTTTTTTCCCCTGTAATAGTAGCTAGAGTGGAAGAGAGAAAGATGGAAACAAAATGAAAAAAAAACATTGTGCTTATCTGGCATCTATGACATCGTACTTCTGTAGCACTTGTCATTTGACTCATGGTCAACTAACGTTTCCCGTTAAAATTAAGCTAATTTGTAACAGCTAGTTTTTTCAGTAGTGCGGGAAACAGTTGTTTCGGGGCCACTAAATCCGACGAGTAAGTTCGTAAATATTATTATTTAATATTTATGAGTCAAATGTGATTTTTAAAAAGGTTTTTGATTCGATAATTTATGTTATATAAGTGATTTATTATGTTCAAGTGGTTTTAGAAAATAAGGTACCAGGACCTTGTTTTTATAAATTGAGCCGTAAATATTTTTATAAATATTTACAGAGTGTCATTAAGATGGTATTAAAGTTTCGTCAAGAAATTTTAACGTTTCGATAGTTAATTAATTAAAAAGGACCAAAATAAAAAAAAGTGCATTCTCGGGACTCCATTCCCGTAAATCGGACTCATAAATATTTATTATGAATATTTACGAAGCTAGTTGTGTAGTTAATTAGGTTTTGGTTAGGTGAATTTACATAAATTAAGAGTAATTAGGTATAAGGACTAAATTGAATATAGGGTGAAAGTTGAATTATAGATTAAATAAAAAATTAAAAGGACTAAAGAAATAATTATGCCATTGCTCATAAATGAGGCGGGATAAGTGTTTATTATTAAAAAAATTTAAAGTTAAAAAATATATATACTATAATATTATAATATTATATCTTAATGTTTAAGTATATATATTTTTAGTCAAAAAAAGTATATATATATTATTATATAATAATAAAAAGAAATAAAGGAAAAAGAAATAGAGAAAGAAACAGAGAAGCAAAAACGAAGCAGGAGAAAAAGAAAGAATGGAGAGAATTCGGGTTTTATAGTTCTAAGCTCAATTGATTAGTTAATTGACTCTATTTTCTTGTAATTTTTATGTTTTTGGAATTTCGATGTTAAATACTACCCGACCCACGTCAAAACTTTAGAAATCATTGAGTTTTTAAGGTGTTGTTAATGTTGAATAATTTTAGTATTAGGGACTAAATTGATAGATCTTCAAGTTAGAAATGAAAAATGATTGAATTGTAGAATAAATTGTAAATTTTGAGTAATAGGGACTAAATTGTGAAAATTTCAAAATTTCAGGATTTAAATGAAATTAAAGAGTTAAATCTAGTTTAAAGTGGAAATTGAATAAAAATAAAGAATTAAATTGTGAAGAAATGAAATTAGTCTCGGTTTAGGGACTAAATTGAAAATTAGACAAATATTGAGTAAAAACTAAAATTTTTAATATGAAATTAAATTATGTTGTATTGATGAATTTTAATTGTTTTAATTCCGTAGCTAACATTGTACCGGAATCCTTGACTAAAAAGGGGAAAGATAAAGTTGATGAGGAATAGCTCAGAATTTCTGGTTTGTATTTCTATAATTTGAGTTTAGTTGTTAATTGTTATAATTTAATTTAATGTACATTGTAAGTGTTGATGTGAGAATTATTGTGTTTTGCAATTGAAATGGATTGATTTAGTATGTGATGAATTTATTGAATTTATATTGATTGAATTGGTATATATATATAGAATATATTGATTATTTGAATTGAAATGAATATTGCTTGTATTTAAAAAGTGAAATTAAACCCTATTAACTATATCGGGCTGAGTCGGATATAGATGGCATGCTAGAGGATTGAAAGAGTTCAGGGATTTTTTCGACTTCCAGTCAATGAGACACTGGATGTCAATTTACTACTTCGGATTAATTCGATGAGGCACTGGGTGCCAAACTGGTGTGTTTGGGTTGGATCCGTGTATCCGTCCGAGTCTGAGATGTGTTAATAGGGGTAAATGAATAATAAAGTTTTATTTTTGATATTGACATGGCATGGTATGAGAAATAAAAGTGAAATAGTGAATTAAAAATAGAATGTGAAATATGTTGCAAATATATGGAATATATGAGTTATATACTCATGAAATGAGTATGGAATGGATAATGCAATTGTATAATGAAATGTGAAATAAATTGTGAAAAGCTATTTATATAGTAAGTACGAGAATTGAGATATTTGTGAAACAAATGAAATATGATATGGTTGTTGTAATATTTAAATATTAATATGTGTTTATATTTTAATTGTATATTTGTAATTTTTTATTTTTAAATATTCGGATTATAAAAATACCACTGAGTTTTACTCAGCGTACGGTTTTGTTTTCCATGCGCAGGTTAGATAAGGAGGTTATAAGTTTAATTTTGGTTGGTTTGATAGATATAAATATGTGTTTATTTTTGAAGCCATATTATGGCATGGTAAATGAAACTAAATCTAGATAGATGCATGTGAATTTAATTCTATGTTTAAATGCTCATGATCTAGGCAAATTGATTTAGATTAGGTATGTTTATAATTTGGATTAAAATGATGTTTTGATGACTTGTTTTGATAATATGAAATGTTTGAAATTTTTGTCTGTTTGATCTGTAAACTCCGGTAATGCTCTGTAACCCGGTTTCGAGGAGGAATACGGGTTGAGAATGTTGCATTTCTAAAAAAAAATCGAAATGCTGAGAGTGTCAATTAAAAAAAAGTTAAAGGCTCACATCTAAAAACCTATAAATGTTGGAGAATATTTTCGATAGTCCTCCATAATTTTGGTTTAATTTAAAAAAAAAAACCGACGGAATAAAGAACTGCTTAAAAGAAACAATGGAAGAAGGGAAAGATGCGGAGCCATTTTGAGAGTTGGTCATGGCTCCTTAGAGGGAAGAAAAAAAGTGGGAAGATATTTTTTATTAAGAAAAAGTTGAAACTTGGAAAATTCTGTTGATGCGGATTTCAAAGACTTTATAACATGAACAGGGTCATTTGTCATTAATGCATGTAATGTTCTTGGAAAGAGAAGCATCAATATTTGTGCATATTTTAGCAGTGAAGAATTAATATTATTATAAGCTGTTTACAGATTATCATAAGTTGCTAATTGAAACCATATACAATTATAATCTCAGTATCGTACGGACTATATGCAATACATGGTACTCTCTATTTTTTATTTTTTAAATCAAACTAATTTAAAGGTAACGTGTTAAACCTCAATTTTTAAATATTTTTAATAAAAATAAATTTAATTTTGATTTTTAATTTTAAATTTAATTAAAAATAATTCAAATAATTTTTATTAATCATATATATAATACAATTAATACATACTTTATTATACTTTATATATATAATAATGTTAATTGGGACAATAATCATACACCGTCATTTGTCTTGGGTTAAATAAAAATATTTAAAACTATTTAGATATTAGCTATTGATAAAATTAAATATTTTAAAATACAATTAATCCGTAATTTAATTTTTATTGGATTTTATCATTATTTTTAAATAATTTTAAAAAATTATATATTTGTATTATCTTAAATATTTAATTAGATAATTAGAATTTTTAAAATTTAGATAAATATTTAATTAAATAAAAAATTAATTAGATAATTTATCTATTTGATTTAACTTAAATATTTATTTATATATTATCTATACTATATCTATTTAAAATTTTTATTTTTTTTTGGTAAAAAAGAAATTACAACTCAATTTTCAAACAATAAGAAAGCTCATTTATCAATCAATTGTACCCTTGTTTCCCTATCTCTTCTAAGCTTGACAATTCTGTCTGTAATACTATTCTTTTCTCTGGGAATATGCTGAAAGTTCCAATGACTCAAAGACTTCTTTGATTTTAACATAAAAATAATTATCACATTTTAAAAAAAGGTATATTTTAAAGTACATAATTTATTTATTCAAAAATTTCAAATTATGTAATTTAATTACATTAGATTATATTTTTAAATTAAAAGAAATATATTTTTTAAAAAAATTAGTAATTTAATTAAATTAAATAATCTATCACATTATGAATAGCACCACTGCACATAATTAAAACACAAAACATTATAAGGTTAGATTAGTCATAGTGACAGTAAGTTCTAAATTTCTCACAACTTTTTTATTGTTTGTTAATACCATCGCCTATATAAATTGTTATGTTTATTAAGTTTTACATAAATGTGAAAAAAATTTAGGCTCATTTTATGGGTATGAGTTCAGGCTTAACCTAAAAAGTGAATTTAAAATTTGTCTAAATTTAGTCTAGATAAAAAATTAAAATCTGAAGCCGGTCTGGTCTGCTCGTACTAATTTTTTATATAAAAATAAATTAAAAAAATATAATATTGAAATACACTAAAACATTAAAATAAATGTTTCTCAATAAATTGAAAATAAATTAAAAAGAGTCTTTATACTTAAATAACACTAAAATAAGTACAACTTAATAAACAAATGCCTCTAAAATAATAGCAAATGTAATAGTCCAAATTTTTAGATTTTGAATGAATTTGTTTGTTAGATAAATTGACTTAGTTTGATGGTTAAGTGCCTTGGGAGTTTACTTAGAGTCTTGTGTTTGAGTCTCGTTAAGTGTGAACAGTGAAATCTTTTTCTTTTGTGTAGGACTAGTTCAGAATTAGAGTTTTGCTTAAATTCTAGAAGTTTTCAGCATGTGGGGATTTGGATGGTCAAGATTATTATCAGATTTAATTAGATTTTAATTAAATCAAAATACTCTTGTTTTTATTCCTTTTTGTAACCACCTTAAACTTTTTTTTTGGGTTTCACGTTCTTTTCCTTTTGGCTGCCAATTTGCCACTCCAAATCGTTTCTTGATTCCTCTTTTACTCATATTTTCTCTCTTGAGAATTAGAAAGGTGGTGTTTGTTCTTCGCGTGGATTAAACTTTGGTTGTAGAGTAAGTGTTATTTTGATTGTCTCATTTTTCTGTTGTAAGTTTTATTTTGGTTTTGAATCAGGTGGTTGACTTGGTTTCGAAGTAATTGATTAGTAATTCTTTGTGGTGTTCGATTAGGCGGAAAGGGTGAGAATCCAACTCCTCCATCAAAGTAGACTTCGAGTTAATCGCTGTTCTTCAAGTGGTAAGTGTGTCAAAGTCTTTTTGGAAGGCTGAGGTTTTAAGATGTTAGGAGTGTTAATTGGTTGGGTTTTGATGAATTGATTGGTATGTTTTGTTGGAAATTGTAGGCTCATGCATTCCCGATAGTGGAGTAGGCAAATTCTTAATTAGGTGGGTGAAAACAACCCAAAAATCTGTTAAAAACTAGACTGAAATCGCAAAACAGTGGATGTTGCGAAACTGGCCAATTTCCACACAGCCATGTGTGGTGGTTGTATGCCGCACACGACCATGTGGGATTTATGCAGATCGTGTGTAGTGGCCGTGTGTAGTACACAAATGTGTGAGTTTGGGTAGCCCGTATGGCTAGGCCATATGAGACACGGCTGTGTGAGTCCACACGGGCTAGACTTTTGGGCTGTGTGAGCCTTTTTGGCAAATTTTAGAGCCCATTTAAGGGTCGATTAGGGAAATAACATTTGGGTCCAATGATGTCTTGAGGATCAGAAAACTGTAAGTTTTGTACTTAAGTCCATGTGGATGACTCTAAAAGCATGTATGTAGGTTATAATATAAATGTGTTAAATTAGAATATAACTAATGGTTTTGATATGTGTTAAATAAGTTATGTTTATGAGCATGTCATGTAGCATTTTGGATGGGTTTGGGCAGCCCGATTGCTTGTTGGATCAGTCTTTCATACTAGCACAATTAGGCCTCCTTTTCCTAATATAATCAATAATGCTTATTTAACCCAAAATAAATTAGATTAAAATTTAAATTAATTATATTATGTATTAATATTCATAATTTGGATTGTCTTAAGCTGGAAATTTAATTCACCTCAATGCTTCAGAAATTGCTTTACGGTTTTGAACTTTTACTAATGTCTGCTGAGCCTGTAATAGCCCAATTTCGGTGAAATCAGAACAGTGGTTTCGGGATCACAAATCCGAGCCGAAAATAAAATTTATTTTTATTTTATTATATGGACCATATTATGTTAGAAATGTCATGTGAAAATTTTGAAAAGAAAATTTTATTGATTATGTGCTTAATTACGATAAGGACCAAATTGCATAAAATGTAAAAGTTGGATTCTAGTAGCTAGAAGGATCAAATAGCTATGAAATTCAAAAATTGAAGTCCTTATATGGTAATTAGATCATTAATGAAAGTATGTAGATGTTTTGAGATGACTCATCTATGAAAAATTTAAAAAAGGGTAGGGACTAAATTGGAATTCAACTAAATTAATTAATTAAAAGATGATAAAAAGAAATATCATCTTATTTTTCTCATATTCTTCCCAAAAAATACATGGAAACCCTAAGAGAGAGAGAAGAAACTTTCATGGCCAAATTGGGTAAGTTTCCTTGGCCCCTTTTTAGTAATTTTGATATTTTTGAAACCGGGATAACTTAATCTATCCATTTGGGGGATCAATTTGTAAAGTTATCAAAGTATGGAAAATGAGTTATGGATGTATATGCTGGAAATTTGAAATTTATGGTAGAAAATGAAAGGTTTTTGATAGATAAACAACTTTTACAAAGTGATTTTTTGATGAAAACATGATTTAGGGGACTAAAATGAAAAATGATGAAAACCCATGGAAAATTCTGAAATTTGTGAAATGTATTGCTGTAAAAGTTGTATGTATATTTCGACTAGGCTTGGGTAGAGGGTTGAATTTCATGAATTTCATTTTCCGAGCCTAATGATGAAATTGAAATTTATGAAAAAGTGAGGGGTAAAATGGTCATTTTGCTTAGGACATAAATTGAGTCCAAATAAATATGAAATGTGATAAATTGATGTTAAATTTATTCGTATAGATCTGGATAGACCAAATTCAGAGTTAGAACTAGGAAAATGTCGAATTAGTAGATGTTTGTACACGAACACTTATCGAGGTAAGTTCGTGTAACTAAATTAAGTTTATTTACATGCTTGTTTTGATTGTGCTTATGTAAATTGTATAAATGTCATATATATATATGTGAAATGATTACATATCCGATCAAGCCTGATAAATAAAAATGTTCAAATTAAATGATAATGCCCGACAGATGATAAAGGATAAACGATGAAAATGTTACCTTTATACTTGGAATGGATATGGAATGTGATCATTTGAATTATATGGTTGTTAGAGATGTATGAAATAATTACATACATGAAAATGCTTGAAAATGTTAAATCCCGTTTGATTAAATGAAAATCGATGGATAAATGTAATTGCCGAAATGAATGAGGTCCTGTACTAGTTGCAGCATGGATTTAGCTCGGACGAGTAATCCTAATGTAACACCCCTAACCCGTATCCGTCGTCGGAACAAAGTTACGGAATATTATAGGAACGTTCAAAAACATTTACAAATAACTTATGTAAGTTACTATTCATTTGCCAAGATCATTCATAACGTCTTTTAATTTGGCCCTCGAGGGCCAACACAAGCCTTAGAATGGAGTCGGGACCTAATCGGGAACTTTAAGAATTTTTCGCAACTTTTCAAAATTTTTCCAACGTGCAGGGCTCACACGCCCGTGTGGTCCAAGGGACACGACCATGTGACCCTAGGACACGCCCGTGCTAGAGGTCGTGCTCGACCCCATGTAATTCTCTGACTTGCACACACGGCCATGCCATACGCCCGTGTGCTAGGCTGTGTGGTCAATTAATTCAAATCGAAATTAGTTGCAGGTTTCACACGGCCAAGACACACGCCCGTGTTCTCGGTCGTGTGGCACACATGGCTGAAACACACACCCGTGTCTTTACTCGTGTGCCCAATTTTGAGCATTCTGTTTCTCAAAATTAAGGTGCAGGGGACACACGACCTAACCACATACCTATGTTACCAGGTCGTGTGTCACACACGGTCTAGACACATGCCCGTGTGGACAAAATAAAGCTATTTCTAACTTCATTTCTCACCCAAAATTTCACCCAAGACCTGCACTTGAAACATACATCCAATACCAACCAATCCAAGCATTCAATTTAAGCAAATTTCATCATTTACAAGACATATCACTACAAGCATACATGATCACAACCTTACCTTAGTCTAACTTAGGCATTCACAACATTCGATCACACATCCTTAACATAACACATGTGTATATATATCATAATAATCTACTTAGTCATACCAAAATAAACCATTACTAGCCATTCAAATGGCTAGATTACAAAATAACATTTTCAAGCCACTATTGGCCAAGTTGTCCTATACATGCCATTATACCAAAATGATTTCACTATATATACCAAAAATAGCTAGTCGATAGTGTGACGGTGCTCCAGTGATCTTCAACCTTTACGAGCTTCCGAGCACTATAAAATAGGGGAAAAATAAACGGAGTAAGCATTACATGCTTAGTAATTTCGTATAACGGAAATTAAACTTACCAATCCTGTTTATTACATCTAAGCATACATTATCATGTTTTCCATCTATTTGGCTAAATTGCCTAGACACATACATTCAATCAAACATGTTAGTCACCAAAAATCTTCATATCAATCAAGTAACATAGATGAGCTCATCAAGCAATATTGTTTCAAGTCATTATCATTTCATCTCAAGGTTCTTATGCCATGTCAAGAGTTTTATGTCCGTTGAATCATTGAAATTTCGATGAAGGCTCAAGTAGTACACTTGAGGTGTATGATTCATTAATCCGTCAATTCTTATCGAGGGTACCCCTTAGGACACTTAACCAAGGAACACACTCTCGAGCCACATATCATATAACAAGATTACCAGTCTAGGCTAAATCTTTTATATAGCGTATGCTCAAAAAAGCTCGATTAGGATTACCAGTCCAGGCTAAACCCTAATAGTAATGTATACTCGAGAGGTATTGTAACACTCCTAACCCGTATCCGTTGCCGGAACAAGGTTATGAGGTATTACTTGACTGAACAAAACTTCTATAAGGTCAGAGATACTTACCAGACATAAATTATCAACACATTAGTTCAATTATAAGGCTTCTCTAAACAAAATGAGCAAGCCATCTTCGCATGGCTATAATGTATACAAAGTCGAAATATCATTTTACCTATAGTCTATCCTATACATGCCTTAAACCATGATGATATACAATCTTTTCAACTCACATAATGACTCGATAGTGTGATGATATCTCCGGCTCTTCCAACTCGAACTAAAGGATAAACCTATAAGAAATGGAAAAGAGAACACGGAGTAAGCTTCAATGCTTAGTAAGTTTTAAGCAATGCAAACAATTAATTTACTTATAGATCAATTATTTCAAATTTTCAAGAAATCATTCCTAGGTAATTGCCATTTTGGCCAAGTATCCATGAACATAATGTATATTTAGCAAATTCATCTCACTTGAATCTGAACTCAATTAAAACCAAATATTCAATTCACAAATAAGATCATAAGAACTCGAAAAGCATCTCATTAACTAGTTTTAACCATGTTTGCAACAAAATCACAAATTCACTACAAGCTGTCTTCCTGAGCAACAGTCACTAAATTATTTATAAATGGAGCTAAGAAACTCCAAATCAAGTGATGTTAATTTTCCCTGAAAACATACTCACATATCTTCCATCCATAAAATTTTCAGAATTTTTGGTTTGACCAATCAATACCAGATTTTTATTGAAGTTTCCCCTGTTTCACTGTTTGACTATTCTGACCACTCTTCACTACAAATCAATTTTCTCTTTATACAGAATTCAAATTATGTTATCGTTTACTTCATTGAAACTATACTCATTAAGGAGTCTAAGTATATAAATTTTATCTTATAATCATCATTGTACAATTTACAATGATTTTCTAAAAACAGAACAGGGAATTTCAAGGTCATTTTGACTCTATCTTACGCCACTTCAAATATCTCATTATCTACAATTCTTTTGCTTACAAGGTTTCTTTTATAAGAAACTACACTCATTAAGCTTTAATTACATAATTTATTCAGCTTCTAATTCAATTTCCACAATTTATGGTGATTTTCCAAAATCACGCTACTGTTGCTGTCCCAAGCAGATTTATTACAATTTGCTCTTTCACACATTCCTTGCATTCAAATTATCTAAACATGTATATCATGTCATTCAAGATCAAACTCAAATAGCATAGGCATTAAAATGCTTCACTAACAGCTTTAGTTTCATTGAAACGAAAAAAAATACAAAATCATATTCACATTTAATTTTCCACGATCGTAATCACCTAAAAATAAATCATATACTTCCACAAATCTTTCCACAAGGACCAAGTGTTTATATTTGAATATAAACATAGAATCACTTCACATAACTTCACACATTTACCGAATATATCACGATCACATATATAGTCATAACACTTATTCACAGATGCATCACTTTATGTACTTATAATTTAATTCAAATCAAATCACATACGAGTACATGATACGTACCTGGCCAACTTAATATGTAATGCACTTTCAATTTGTCAACTTAGTGTAGGATCTTGTAATTGTATACTTTTATCAAATTCATCGGCACTTGGCCTGCTAGGTATAAAACCCGAAATTATGTTACCAGCACAAAGCCTGCGGGACTTTAGCCCAGATACATTTCCAGCACGAAGCCTGCGGGACTTTAGCCCGGATACATTTCCAGCACGAAGACTGCGGGACTTTAGCCCGGATACATTTCTAGCACGAAGCCTGCGGGTCTTTAGCCCGGATACATTTCCAGTGTCTTGCTTATTTATTCACATGTTAACACATTTCACATAACATATCACATTAGCAATTCAATTGCTTCATTCGAATATAAGCACAAAATGTACACCTACCCTTTAACTTTCGGTTCAATAATCATACACAAGGAACACAAATGTCAGAATCCTGTGTCATGACATATGTATCCTAACTATTCCTAAGATTCATACAGGGCTTTCGAACGTCGTAACTCGGTCGAATCGAAAGCTCGAACATAGTTTTCAAACTCATACACATTCAGCATTTACAAGTATAAATTCATATATTATATACCAGCATATATACTTAACATTTAACTACATTTAGGCATGTGCATTTGCTTATAAACTTACCTCAGACGTCGTAAAATGGGATGGAGCTGCTAGTCGACAACTTTCGTTTTTCCCTAGTCCAAATCCGATTTCTTTGGTTCTTGATCTAAAAATATTCAAATTAAGCTCATTCAAACATATTTTCATTCAATTTAGTTCAAAAACACATAAATGGGCAAATTACCATTTTACTCCTGACATTTACAATTTTTACAATTTAATCCCTATTGCACAAAACACGAAATATACAAAATTTCAATATACCCATGTTGGGCCGAATTTTACCCATACCCATACAAGTCTATATATTTCATCAATTTCATATTTTAGTCTCTCAAATTTTTATTTTTGCAATTAAGTCCTAATTACTCAAAATCATCAAAAATTCCAATACAAAAATATGTTAACCCAACACCTATCTTTCATATTTCACCATCAAACCATAAAAATCACAAGCTTCCATCAATGGCATAACTCAAAATATTCATCAAAATTCAAATTTTAAGCATGGGTTTTGAAGTACTCGAAGCAACGATCTCAAAAACGTAAAAATTATCGAAAACCGACAAATAACGAACCTTGGATTTGAGCTTGGGAGTTGGCCGAACCTAAGCTTTCCTTATTTCTTTTTCTTTTCTTTTGTTTCGGCATGGGTGAAATAAAACATATGCCCACTCATATTTTACTTTATAATATCTTTTATATTATAAAGCTTATAATTTTTTAGTTTTTTACATTTGAAATAATAATAAAATCATATAATATATATATCCTTTACCAACCAAACAATAAGCTAATGCACATGATATGGCTTTCACGTTTATGTCTTATAATATATATTACACCTTAATATAAAATAATATTTAATTTACACACATATATATATCTTTAATAAAATATTATAAAACCATATGGTATATACTTACCACCGTCCCACTAGTAATCAAATGACTAATTACAACTTAAATACTTCAATTTAAAAAGCCACTAACAATTCGGCCCTTATACTATAAACCATCAAATTTTCTTTTTACATGATTAAGTCCTTTTATTTAATCGGATACCCAAACGATAAAATTAAAACACGAAAATTTTACAGATATAAATTCACACATATAAACACATAAAATAATTTTTAAATATTTTTCTGGCTCAAATTTGTGGTCCCGAAACCACTGTTCCAAATAGGGTCTAAACTGGGCTGTTATAGGTATTATATTAGGATTACCCGTCCGGGTTAAATCCTTTCTATAACAAGGTCAATAGGATTACTCGTCTGAACTAAATCCTGTCCGCAACAAATGCAGGACCTTATTCGTTTCGGGAATCTACTTATCGGAACTTAATATTCAATCGGGACTTAACCCCTTTTCACCATTTCAAGCATGTATTCAATTTTCCATCAAAGCATACAAGCAATACACATCAATGTAAATCACATTACATACAAACACAACATTCAATTAACATAATTACATGTCGATTAAGTTACACGAAATTACCTCGACACTTGTTCACATTAGAAATCTATTAATCCGAAACCTTTTCTTTTCCTCGATCTAACCTCGAATTTGAGTTGTTCGGATCTATATAAATAACTTAAATCATCAATTTCATACATTTTATACTCATTGGGACTCAATTTACATCCTAGAAAAAATTGCCATTTTGCCCCTAACTTTTCCATAAATTCCTATTTCGTCCCTAGGCTCGGAAAATGAAACTTGTGCAAATTACTCCCTATTCCAAGCCTAACCAAAGCGCCATTAAAATTTTATAGCACATGTATTCATAAAATTTCAGAATTTTTCATCAAATTTTACAACTTTTCGTTTTAGTCCCTAAATCATTTTTTCATCAAAAATCACTTTGTAAAAGTTGTTTATCTATCAATAATCTTTCATTTTCTACCATAAATTTATAATTTCTAGCATATACATCCATGACCCATTTTTCAAACCTTGATAACTTTTCAAATTAATCCCTCAAATAGAGAGATTAAGCTAAAAATGGGACAAGGAAACTTACCAATTAGACCTTGAAAGTTTCTTCTCTCTCTTCTAGGGTTTCCATGTGTTTTTAAGTTGAAGATGATGAAAATAAGATGATATATTTTCTTTTCATCTTTTAACTAATTAAGTATTTTGCTATTTCCAATTTAGTATTTGCCTTTTTTTTTTATATTTCCATGGATGAATCACCAAGAAAAATCTGCATACTTTTCTTAATGGTCTAATTACCATATAAGGATCTCTAGTTTTGAATTCCATAGCTATTTGATCCTTATAGCTACTAGAATTTAACTTTTGCATTTTATGCGATTTAGTCCTTCTCGTAATTAAGCACTAAATCGATAAAATTTTCGTATCAAAATTTTCACATGTCATATCTATCATAATACAGACCATGTAATAAAACAAAAATAAATTATGTTTTTGGGTCAGATTTGTAATCCCGAAACCACTATTCTGATTTCACTAGAAAATGGGTTGTTACACCTAATGACTTCATTATAGAAAGGATTTAGCCTGGATTGGTAATCCTAATATAAGTCCTCTTGAGCATATGTTATGGATTGGATTTATCTCGAAGGGTAATCCAGATCAAACTCTTTAGAGCATATGTCATAAAAAGGATTTAGCCTGGACTGGTAATCTTGTTGTATACATGTGTGGCTCGAGAGTGTACTCTTTGCAATTGTACCTTAAGGGTACTATTGGACATGAATTGATGGATTCTAATTTTTACACTTTGGGTGTACTTCTTGTGTATCCATCGATATTCTGAATATATTCAATGAGTAAAAATCTTGACTTGAAAGAACATGAATGAGAAATGAGTTATTATAGTAGTTGTCTGAAATCCATGAAAATGAGGATATATGACAATTGACATATGAGAACATGTGATGATGATATTTGAATATGGAATTCATTAGATGAAAATGTTTACCTTGGTTATAGACTTGTACACTTCGAGTGTACCACTACTCATGTGACATTAATATTACGAGTATTATGAGTAAAGTTTTGATATGAAATAATCTGAACTCGAGATGAGTTATACGAAAATATACTTGAGCTATAACAATGTGATTTATAAATGTTGCGAAAAGCATATGTGCATAGAAACTTGATTGTTGTTGAGCTCATACATGTTTTTGATATTATTATGGAATATATGGCTAATAAGGGCAATGAGGATATCTGTAGGGCTTGAGGTCAAATTGAGTGAATATGCCTGACATAGTTACCTTAAAATAAATTGAATGGTAAGTTAAGTACCATGTTATACGAACTTACTAAGCATTTTATGCTTACTCCATTTTATTTCCCTTGTTTTAAAGTAAATCAAAAGCTTAGCGGAGATCACTCACACTATCCATCGAGCCATGTCGGTACAATTTGGTAAAGCAATTATGGTTACAATGGCATGTATAGGTTATGTTGGCCATATTGGCATGAAAATGTAAATGATTATTGTAATCTAGCCATTGGAATGGCTAGTGATGATTATGTTTTGGTACATGTATATATGTATTTAAGTTCATGTCATGGTGATAACATAAGTGCTATATATTGTTTGATTAAGAGAGGGTAAACAAGTATGCTTATAAAAGAGTAAGATTGTAAACATGAATGCTTGTGATGATATATCATGTTAAATGACAGAATTAACTTGATTAAGATCTTGGATTGGTTGGGTTATGAATGCAAGATGTGGTATAGGTTTATGGTAAAGTTTGGGTGAGAAATGAAGCTAGAAATGACTTTATTTTGTCCACACGGGCAGACACATGGCTATGCGCATGGGCGTGTGGTACAGCCGTGCGTCTCGTGCATTTTAAAAATTTAGAAACAGAATGCTTCGAATTGAGCAAATAGGTAGAGACACGGGCGTGTGTCTCAGCTGTGTGTACCACACGACCTAGAACACGGGCATGTGTCTTGGCCATGTGAAACCTGCACCTAATTTTGAATTGAATTAAATAACCACACGGCCTAGCACGCGGGTGTGTGGCATGGCCGTGTGCATAAGTCAGAGAGTTACACAGGGTCGAGCACGACCTGTAGCATGTCCCAGGGTCACACGGGCATGTCCCAGGGTCACACGGGCATGTCCCTTGGACCATATGGGCGTGTGAGCCCTGCACCTTGAAATTTTTTTGAAAAGTCGCGAAAAATTCTTAAAGTTCCCGATTAAGTCCCGACTTGATTCTAATGCTCGTATTGGGCCTCGAGGACCTAATCAAGGGACGTTATGAATGATTTTGGAATTTGAATAGTAACTTGCATGAATTATCTATAAATGTTTTTGAATATTTCGGTAATTCTCCGGAACCCTGTTTCGGCGACGGATACGGGTTAGGGGTGTTATAGAGCCAATTTTCACCATTTGTGCAAATCAGTCGAAAATAAATCAAAATTTATGAAAATTTATTATAAAATTAATTAAAATTCAACATGTTAATAATTTAAGTACAATTTAATTATTTTATAATTATATTATATTTTTCGACAAGAATTACTACGACACTGCATGAATTTGAGTTAAAAAGGGCATGAAAAAGTCTATATATTTTTGAGTTTCCATACACTCCACAACCTTTACTTGTTATTCGGACACTTGTTGGTTCTTCTCTGATAAGGTTATTCCCTCTTTTTTCGGCATGCAAGAAATAAAAACAAGGCAGAAGAAAGGAAAGAAAAAAAACCCCGTTACAACAGCCGTACAGTTATTTATAGTCCACACAACTCTCACAATAACCCTACACATGGCCAACCATGCAAAGCTAGCTCAACACCTTTTTGTCGCTGACGTAATAATTTTTAGACAAATCCTATCTTAAACATCCTTCAAATCTAGTTAATTTCCAACTAGATCTTAACAAGAAACTAACTAAAACTGTACAACATAGCCACATGCTCATAAAGAAAATTATTGGGTCCATGACCTAACAATCTGCCACTGGTGGATACTAACAGAAGGGTCCGTCAACATAAGGCTTGCCTAGATAATCTGTTGATTGGTGGGTTCTCCACAACGACCATGCCAATACATATAGATCAGTAACCTATACTTCGCCAAAAGATGAACCTTTAGCAAAGTCTTTATAGACTTACCTGATTGGCCAAACAATTCGCCAATTATGGCGCGACAACTAACACTAACTTAACTTGGCGAATAGGGCGTAAATTAGCCTTTGTTGACTTATAATTTATCCAAAAATCTACCCATATAAACCACCAATTGGGACTACATCGAGCGGGGTGTTACAGTGCTCCAACAGCAACAATATTGTGAAAATGCTTTAAAATGTATTTTAAAACGATCTCATGCCTTCTAGTGAAAAAGGTTCCATTTCATGAAGTGAATGTAATAATACATAACAATTATAAAAAATTAAAATATGAAAATCGTGGTTGTCGTTGTAATTGAGGATGTGGTTGGAGACATATTAATAATTGTTTTCATGGTGGTTATAATAGTGGTACTTCTAACCACTAAAGAAATAATAATAAGGAAAAACAAGAAAATGGTGGTCAAAATATTCAAAGGTTATTGAAAATTCAAGCTATCAATGTGGTATGAAAATGCATTAGTTGCATACCTGTTATGTGTTTAAACATCTAGTAAAACTTTACCAAAGTATCCATTAAAAAAATGAGAAACAATATTGAGATAGATTTCGTTATCCCGAAATGATGAAATGGAGGATAATTTTTTAGAAAAAGATTAAAATTTTTACTATGATGCTAAAGCTGACCATGCATACATGGATGTTAATATGTTCTTAGTTTGTGTCAAAATTTTGTTGGGATCCAAGCATTGAAATATAATTTTTTTGGCTTAAGAATCATTAGAATCAATGGCTACTTGATATTTGCTTGGGGATGATTTTTTTTCTCTTCATTACAAAGGATGCTTATAATCACAACTTCTCATCTATGGTAACCTAAGTCTGTCTAATCAAATTCTTTTGAAATTTGATTTGATTTCTATTAAGAAGTTTAATTTATATAATTCTCTATCCATAACTTTTATGAATTTATAAAATCTTCATGCATTTGTTATTGGGATTTTTATGTGGAGATTTGGTTTAATTTTAATTTTGATTAAGATATATGTTTATTGCGAAATGAGAGTAAAAATACTTGTTATGAACTTAGGGATATTTACCCAGTCTGAATAATTTCATGATTGAGGAAGATGTTAGAAAATGTTTATGTTTAAACTTTTATGGTTGTAAAGTTACTTTAATATGGCCTTATAATATTTTGTATTTTATTGTGTTATGATATAAAAAAAATTATATAATCACATGCTTATTAAATTGATTGATTAGTGATATGAATTTTTTTGTTTAACCTCTATTTTATTTATGCTTATTATTTATACAAATATAAATTTTCTTTTATATGAATAAATACAAATTTTAAGTATCCAAATTTTTTATCATCCATGTTGAAATGAATTGCAAAATTTCTTATTACTTAAAATAAATTAGACATTCATTAAGGTTATATGAAAAAGTAATATTTTATTACAGGCTCCTGAAGAGCTAATTACTATTGCATTAGATTGTAAAAGCTCTTGAAGAGCTAATGTTGCCTTGTGATGCAAAATCTTGTAGAATATATTATTATTATTTTTAGATCGAGAAGATATAAATTTTAAAAGAAATCTTTACATGTTTTAAATTAAAACCATGGATGGAAATGACATGAGATACTCTTGTTTTTGTATTATAAATATTTCCGAAGGAATACATTACACGTATATGATTGACATATGAGATAGTGAAAAGAAGTTCATAGTGTTGGTATGACCGGTTAGACCATCCTGAGTCAATAATGATGCAAAATATTTTGATGAAAATTTATATGATTTTATTGAAGAATTAGAATTTTATTTTAATAATTTTCATAAATATTAGTTCTTGGGACAACATATTGAACTAACACCAACTAAAATTAGAGGGCAATTGCATTTTTGGATGATAACCAATTAATATATGAGCTCATGTATCACATGTGTGCAACCCAAAATTTATGATATTACTTTTTGACATAATTTGATTGTGCACAATCTCTATAGCATGCAATTTGTTTTAACAATGCTGGTGCATTATATCCCAAACTTAATTTTCGTAGTTTTAGCTAGGATAATATTAAGTTGTCTATGCCTATATATGTTATACTTAACGATTAGCAAAGCTATGTCTCCATATAATTGCTTAACCATTAATATAAGAATAACTTTACAATAAGCATGTAATTTTATTTTCATCAAGCCAACATATAAGAAATATTTGTCTCATGAAAATTAACTTTCTTTTTTATTAGCCAATAGATTTTGTCTAAGAATATCTAGATGTGCAATATCTATTTCATATTCTACCATAATGCACTAAGATGAATCATCAAGTATGAAGTTGAGAAAAATTAGAATTTTCATTAGATGTTAAAAGTGGAAAAGAGATATATTTATAAATTTTAAAAAAATATTGTCATGTTGCAAAATTTCTCAATATTAATGGGAGACAAGTTGGTTAAATAAGTAAGTCATTATTTTTTTTTGTGATCCTCACTAATATTATATGCACAAAGTTTGAAGGATAAAATTATTTGCCAGACATGTTTAGTGATGACATTTAGAGATTGCATACACTAGCTGATACATATACTAGCTAAAATGCTCCAAATAATTATATGTCCCAAAAGGACAATGTGATAAAAATAAGTCTTGAGCATGTTAGAAACATGGTAAACTAGCCGATTCCATAAAACAAAAAATCTTGAAAGAAAGGAGAAAGAAACAAAGACGGTTACATGCTAAGGAAGAAGGTATTCATGAAGAGACCCAAGGCATAACTTTTGATAAAAATACTAGAAGAGGTTTAGGTACCTAAATTTATAAATAAAATGAGATATCTCAGCTAATTATGTCATAATCAAAGATGATGGAGCTCACAAAAGGAAATACTATGGAAAAGTGAAGATGTTGAATGAGAATATACTTGATTGCATTGAGATGAGAATGAGTAATCAAAATAAATAAATGCTTCTATTATAACTTATGAAATGTATCTCGGACATGAAGTCCAGACAACTAGAAGGTGTAAAGTCAAGGGAAGTACATGTTAGCACAATATCGAAAAAATACAAGTCATAATATATAGAATTAACTTGTAACACAAACTTTTACAAGACACTTGGTTTTGGTTATGAAAAATGATTAATTTGTTGTGGATGCAATAGTCTAGCATTAAATAAAATTATTTATTTAGATCTAGTGAATTTGTATTCAAATGATATAAAATATTTGATAATATTGATTCCTGAAGTATAAAACTCGAGTTTCATGAGAACATCATTAAATATGAATATGATTTTATTCAGGATCTTTTATTAATTAATGTATTTATACATACATGTTATTATCATCATTGTTGATATTAAATGTATCAAATTTCATTATAGTTCTTGAAGAATTTTCAAAAGCAATAATTATCCGGTAGATAAACTTTATAATGAAAGTATATCTAAAAGTAAAATTTTTGCTCAACGTGAAGATCAAGTGTTCAATAAGGACAAATTATTACACAATGATATTATAAAGAATTGCTATTGAATATCCAATAGTGTTTATATAATCAAAATTATTTAGGCTAATTTTTCATGTAGATTGTAGATATTGAAAAGGAATACAAACGGTCAAACAATAATGTTATAGAATGATGGTCTTGAAGTACCATTTCTTTATGTGCCCAATTGACTCATTGTATTGGTAATAGTGAATGACACAATACATCATACTTTATAAAGTTGTTGGCGACATCTAAAAGATGAGAATGCAATTGAATTTTATTGATATATTGATACACATTAACAAAATTTGTTGTATATGTTGATGATTTATTATTGATAAATAATATTGAATGACTCAATATTGAGTTATAAAATGATATTCAAATAAGGGATGCGAAACATACACTGTTTTGTAACACCCCTCACCCAATGCAAAGAATAATCGAGAATTCAATTAGGCACTCCCTACCACTACATTTGAGAAGTTAATTTTCAGAATTGTATTGCGTTGTTTCAAAGATCTTAAGTGATGCTTACATTAGGGGGAGTAAATTCGCACTATATTTTTCTTTTAAGGTTGTGACATAATGTGTATTAAAGGTATCGAAACCATTTTTTATATTTGAAGAAAAAGGGGATCGACTTTTAAAACAAAGTGTGGAGTCGCGACCAATCTTTTTGTTTAGGTGTGATTGGATCACCCAACAAAATATTTTATTCCATTTAAATCAATTTTGGTCTACGTAAATTTAAAAAAAAAAGGGTTCGGGAGTCGATTACGTATGAGGAAGGACCTTCATTACGCCCAAAAATTAGTACCAGATTGATTAAGTGCTGTCCTGATGTCTAAGATTTTAGAAAAAATTTTGAAATATGGTTCATTTTAAAACATTTGAGTGGTTCAAATTGGTCGTCAAAATTCTCTCGTTTCCAAGGTATACAGCATCACATCCAGCACGATAAGACACGATCTTTTATACCTTTGAAAACACAATTGATTTTTGACTTCTAAAAGCTCATACGTCAAAAATTACAAAAGGATGCCCCAATATTTAGTCCAACGAAAAAATCGAAACCTAGCATGGTAGGGCACGATTTCCCAAATTTCCAAATATTGAACATTGCCTTATTTTAGAATCTTTGAATAAAAAAATGGAAATTAGCTCAAACACATTTATTTGTCTTAAAATAAGATGGAATAATTAATTTTAAAAAGTTGGACATTACAAAGCAACATTTGTATAAAAAAAGATTAATAAACATGTGATAATATGCACACATAAAGTACAATACTTGGTGAATGAAGATGACAGAACTTTATCTAACCAACTAACAAAGCAAACAATTAAATACAACTAATCTAAGAAAAATGTAACCAAATTTTTAAACATGGATGGAGAACAATTGATATAACAAATAAAACAATGAATAAATAATATGCAACAACATTATATATGGCATAATATAAAACCATCAACATAAAATGTACAAAACAAAATGGAAATTAGAAGCCAATGTGGTATAAGACAATTTTAAAATAATGATGAACCGATGAACACATAATATATACAATATATGAATTGATGAATTGATGAATTGATGAATTTGGAATAATTTGTATAAAAACTAAGGATATATATATAAAATCATTAAAATGAATTAGTATAGAATGCAGGCATTTGAATCAAATCATATGCAAAGTGTTAAAAACATTGACAATATACACACAATAACTTAAATAATATATAAAATATGAAAGAATAGTAAAAATACATGATAAGGTATAATATTAAGAAATGCACATAATAGGTTTACAAAGCATATATATACATAAATAGATTTAGAAGTAATTATTTGTAAAAATAGCATGAAACTAATAATGCATAAGATTAAATTAATTTCATCATAAATTATATATGTAACAGATTTTAACGATATAATTATGTATACAAAGAAAAGCTATATGTATAAAATACATGAATTTAGTGATGTATATAGATCAAAAATATGTACCAATATATATATGCATATATAATAATAATTTACAAGATACATAAGATATGTAGGATTTTCCTTTAAATAACAAAGATATATAATAAAATATGTAAATAAATTTAAAAGAACTTAAATGTATAAAATAACATAAGATTAATAATATACATGGAATAAAATTAACTTTATCATGAATTATACATATATAATAATGTATAAGAACATTTTTGAAAAAAAAGTATTATACAAAATGTTAAATGATATGATATATATAAAAAATCTACAGTAATGACTTTAAAAAAAATACCATTATCAAAATAGCTCAAAATATAAAAAGATAAGTAAACAAGAATTAAAAAAATGAATGTGGAATGGGTTTTAAAAAAATGATGAGAAAAACTTAATTAAGATAAAATTAAAAGAAAACGGATAATTTATAAACTTTTGAGATCAAAATGAGGACCAATGCACAATGCGCGCAAATTCCCAAGGACTAAAGCGAGAAATATTCCAGGCCCCAAAACGCAGTGCTGAGGTGCGGACCAAAGTGCACACATGCTCAAATTATAGGGCTAAATTCCAAAATGAAGTAAAACAAGTAATGCGCGATTGAATGCCCGTGTAAATGAGGAGGACTTAGCGCTCAATTACCCCTTCTCCGCAACAATGCGCGGATCCTGGGGGCAAAGGATCGGATCAGGTCGGGTTGGCTCTTATACGACACCGTTTTGGAGCCACTGAATCAGGCTCAAAATGGAACCGTATTTGGTCCTATATATGGTCTAAAACCGACCATTTGGCCGAAATAACCTAGGTTTTCCCCTCTCCTTCAGCCGAACCCTAAATGCTCTTCTTAAGCACCGATTCGCCACCATGAACGACGATCAGCATGCTCGAGCCTCGATGGGGCTTTTTCAGCCTTAAGACCTCATCTATACTTCGATTTCAACGAAGAAGAAGGGATCTCATGGAATACTTTCAAGGTTAGACTTCGTTTTCCTTTTCTTTTCTGTTTTCAAATGCAAAAATAAAGGACCAAAAAGAAATAAAATCGGAAGAAAACTCAAAAATTTTAAAAAAACTCGCGTATGAAATCACCTTCAAAAATTTTAATGGCTTTCTTTGTATTCAGTGTGAGTATTTCAGCGTGCGTAAGCTTACAAAGTACAGGTAATGGCCTTTTATAGTCGGATTTACAGAGAATTAAAAAAATTATATTTTCCTTTTTTCATTTGGCTGTGTATTCTGTTAGCTTCCTCTTCTCGTGTATTCTAACGCAGGAACGGCCGTACGGAGGAGGAGACCTGGTGACGTGGAGCCGTGCGTGGGAAACCGCTCATGGGAGGCCAACCCTCTGGCACTACTCTAGCGTATTCCAGAGGTTTCTAGTGTTCTCAGGCTGCTGAGCTTCTTTGGGTTCCTTTGGGTCTCGAGTTTGGGCCATTGTAGTTGGGTCTAGGATTTGGGCCATTGCAATTAGGTCTAGGTTTATTAATTTGGTATTTAATTTTGATGTTTTGTTTGGTTTGGTTTAGGCCCAAAAATTTGTAAATGGACATTGCACCTTTAAATTTGGATCTTTTATTTGTGTGTTTTTTTATTTTGGTTTTTAATTTATTTTTCTGGGTTTATTGCGGGCCGGGTAAATTTGGCCTATTACAGCTGCCCCTCTTTGCCTATTGCCGTGTAACGAGAATAGAGCAAAGAATTCAAATAGGGCCAATTTTGCCCGGTTTTGCTGAATTTTAACTGTAACTTTAGGGAAATAAGACTGGTGGTCTAAATCTGCTCCATTACCGATACATGGAGATAAGATTCGCCATCCTTGATCTGTTCCACAAATGTTTAGAAAAATAAGATCTTCAATCTTCAGTCTGCTTCCTTGCTACTTCAGGAATATAAGACTTGCATCTTGAACCTGCTCCATTGCCACTTCAGGGAGACAAGGCTTGGGCTTAAATCTGCTCCATTGCCAATACATGGAGATAAGATTCGCCTCTTTCGATCTGCTCCACTACTACTTAGGGAGATAAGATCTTCAACCTTTAGTCTGCTTCCTTACTACCTCAGGAAGATAAAACCAATGGCTAAAATCTGCTCCATTGCCGATACATGGAGATAAGGTTCGCCTCTTTCGATCTGCTCCACTACTGCTTAGGGAGATAAGATCTTCAATCTTCAGTCTGCTTCCTTGCTACCTCAGGAAGATAAGACTCAATCTTCAACCTGTTATCTTACTACCTTAGAAAGATAAGGTTAGTGGCTTAAATCTGCTCCATTGCTGGTACATGGAGATAAGATTTATCGTCTTTGGTTTGTTCCACTACTGCTTAGGGAAATAAGACCTTCAATCTTCAGTCTGCTTCCTTGCTACCTCAGGAAGATAAGACCACCATCTTCAACCTGCTCTCTTGCTACCTCAAAGAGATAAGGCTAGTGGCTAAAATCTGCTCCATTGCCAATACATGGAGATAAGATTCGCCTCTTTCGATCTGCTCCACTACTGCTTAGGGAGATAAGATCTGACTTCACCAATGTCGTTACACCGTCCTCTAGGGAACATGTCCTATAGACTCGATTTTATATGCGCATGTTTATGCCAAATGATTAGGATGCTATGATTGAAATGAATCCAATGCTCCTAACTAATATGAATGATATATACAGAAATGAGAATGATTCTATTTTAAAATTTAAGGTCTCATCACTCGTTGTTCGTTAGCATGCTGTCGCTGATGTATTCTCCATCATCTCGACAGAGTATCCCAAAGCAACAATCATATTCTGCTCAGCAAGCTTGCCCCACTGTAATTCCAATATCCCTTCCACTATTCTTTCTAAGACAAAAACATTGCAACTCATAGTTGAATTTTCCTCTGTTCGATCTGCTATCTCACTCCCCGGGTGTCATAGCCAAATGTGTGTGTTTGATATTTGCATGGATACAAAATATCATTTCTCTTTTCTTAAGAATAATTCCTTTTTATATTGATCATTTTTCAAAATTGCATCACCAACGCCCTATCTTGTTCTTTTGTTCAATCATCATTTGGACAAAAATACAAAGAAGTAATTTATTCAAATATGTCCTTGAACTTGGTGTGTTCTAAGAAATAGTCCTATTTCAGATTCTTGTATTATTGAGAAACTCCTATAGTAATATGCGAAACTTCTATTGTGAAAACATTACCAGTTCATTCATCATTAT
Organism: Gossypium hirsutum; assembly: GCF_007990345.1. Lineage (NCBI taxonomy): Eukaryota > Viridiplantae > Streptophyta > Magnoliopsida > Malvales > Malvaceae > Gossypium > Gossypium hirsutum. The sequence goes on from NC_053428.1 coordinate 64,275,863, forward strand.
TTCAATGCAACATGCTTGCAATCAAATCATAATAATGGATAAGAATGGAATTGAATTTGAAATCAAAGTGAATAAATCAAAAGAACCAAAAAATGGCAATTGATTTGAGAATGTATATCTCGAAAAATAAAGACTATTTCAAATATGGTCGATTTATTAGAAATAAAATAAAGACTAGGTCCTCTTGATATTGCAAACTGAGTTTCTCCGTACGAACTTCTTGAAGACCAACTTAAACTTGACATGTGTTTAGGAGATCAGAAGTACTCTGTCAATGCCCTAAGATGCAACATACCCTTTCCTTGCTAATTCAGATGAACATACCTTTTTTTATTGAGTCTCAAAGCGCCCTTTGCCGATTTTCACTTCGGCCTTTTATCTTTTCCATTTTTATTAGGTTTCAAAGCGCCCTTTTCGGGTTTTCAATTTGGCCTCTTTTTTTTAAGAAAGTCACAAAGCACCCTTTGCGGGTTTTCACTTTGGCTTCTTCCCCTCATTAGGTAATTTTTGACTGAATTCGAGTTTATTGGATTAGACAAGTTTTTTCCATCTATTTCAGCCAAGATTAATGCTCATCCGGAGAAAGCTTTCTTCACTACATAAGGCCCTTCGCAATTTGGCATCCATTTTCCTCTGAAATCCTTTTGTATGGGAAGGATGTTTTTCAAAACCAAATCTCCCTCATGAAACTCTCTTGGGCGAACCTTTTTGTCATAAGACCGTATCATTCTTTTTTGATACATCTGACCATGCTGAATTGCCCTTAGCCTCTTTTCTTCAATCAAATTCAACTGATCATATCAAGATTGTATCCATTCGGCTTCATCTAACTTCAATTCTGACAAAACTCGGAGAGAATGTATCTCCACTTCAATGGGTAAAACAGCTTCCATTCCATAAACTAATGAAAAAGGCGTTGCCCCAGTAGAAGTTCTAACAGATGTTCGATAAGCATGAGGAGCAAATGGCAACTTCTCATGCCAATCTCTGTAAGTTTTGGTCATTTTTCCCACAATATTCTTTATATTTTTATTGGCTGCTTCCACTGCCCCATTCATTTTTGAGTGATATGGTGATGGATTATGGTGTCTGATCTTAAACTGACTGTAGACCTCTGCTATTGTGCTATTGTTCAAATTTAATGCATTATCAGATATGATACTTTCAGGCATCCCATATCGACATATAATTTCCTTTTTCAAAAATCTGCTAGCTGCCGATTTAGTTACATTGGCATATGAAGCAGCCTCCACGCACTTAGTAAAATAATCAATGACCACAAAGATGAAACGATGCCCATTTGACGCCTTCAGTGAGATTGGTCCTATAAGATCTATGCCCCACATGGAAAACGGCCATGTGAAAGTCATAACATGCAAAGGCGAGGGAGTTACATGAACCTTATTGCCATAAATTTGACATTTGTGACATCTCTTAGCATAATTGATGCAGTCTCTTTCCCTAGTTGACCAATAATATCCAAACCTCATAATTTGTCTGGCCATTGTGAACCCGTTAGCGTGTATTCCACAAACGCCTTCGTGGACTTCTTCCAATATTTTCTTGGCCTCCACAACATCCACACATCTCAATAGTACTTGATCCTTTCTTCTTTTGTATAGGATCTCCCCATCTAAGACATAATCACAGGCTAACCTTCTCAGCGTCCTTTTGTCATTTTTCGTTGCTTGGTCTAGATATTCACAATTTCTCACGTATCGCAATATATTCTTATACCAAGGGTGATCGTCCCTCCCTTCTTCCTCTATATTATAACAATAAGATGGGGCCTTACAGATACTCATCTGAATTGGTTTCACATCTTTTTGTCTGCTCACTTTAATCATGGAAGCCAAAGTAGCCAAAGCATTTGCCATCTGGTTTTCATCACGTGGGAGATAATTGAAGGAAATATTATCAAATTCTTCAACTAACCCCAAACTAACCTTATATAATTGATTAATTTGGAATCTCTTGTCTCCCATTCACCTCGAAGTTGGTAAATTACCAGCGCATAATCTCCATATACTTCCAGTGACTTGATCTTTCGTTCTATAGCTGCTCGGACTCCATGATACATGCCTCATACTCTGCCATATTATTTGTGCAATCAAAATCCAATTTACATGTGAATGGATAATGATCTCTACCTGGGGACATCCAGACCGCTCCAATTCCGTTGCCCATAGCGTTTGAGGCTCCATCAAAATTCAATTTCCAAGAGGAATCTCTTGTAGTATCCTCTTCTATAGCTGCCACATACACTATCTCCTCATCGGGGAAATCAAAATTTAAGGGCTCATAATCTTTTAAAGCTCAGCTGGCCAGAAAATCTGCTAGTGTGCTCCCTTTCACGACTTTTTGACTTACGTAGATTATGTCAAATTCAGAAAACAAAATTTGCCACCTAGCTGTTCTTCCATTCAAGGCATTTGACTCCATCATATACTTTAGAGGATCCAAATTTGAGATTAATCAAGTTGTATGGTACAACATGTATTGCCTCAACCTCCGAGCTGTCCAAACCAGAGCACAACACAATTTTTCAATTGGCGAATATCTCAATTCACACTCAGTGAATTTTTTACTGAGGTAATATATCGCCCTTTCTTTTTTTCCCAACTCATTATGTTGACCAAGCACACATCCCATAGAATTGTCAAATACTGCTAAATATAGAATTAATGGTCAGTCTGAGCTTGGAGGTGATAGCGCTGGAGGACTTGACAAGTATTTTTTAACTTTTTCAAAAGCTCTCTGGCATTCATTATCCCAATCTCCTAGATTATACTTTTTAAGAAGATGAAATATAGGGTCACATTTCTCTGTTAAGTGAGAAATAAACCGAGCAATGTAGTTTAGTCTTCCCAGGAAGCCGCGAACTTTTTTTTGAGTGCGTGGGACAACTCTTGTATAGCTCAGACTTTGTCTGAATCAATCTCAATTCCTCTCTTACTGACTACAAAGCCCAATAGCTTTTCGGATCTAGCCTCAAAGGTACACTTGGTTGGATTAAGCTTTAACTGAAATTTTCTCAATCTTATGAACAACTTTCTCAACACTTGGATGTGTTCCTTTTCAGTTCGAGATTTGGCTATCATATCGTCAACATAAACTTCAATTTCTTTGTGCATCATATCAAGAAACAAGGTCACTATGACTCATTGATATGTCGCTCCAGCATTCTTTAATCCAAATGGCATCACTTTGTAACAGAACGTGCCCCATAAGGTTATGAAAGTAGTCATTCCCATGTCTTCAGGATGCATCTTGATCTGATTATACCCCGAGAAACCATCCATGAAGGAAAACAACGAGTAGCCAGCCGTATTGTCTACTAGCGTATCAACGTGAGGCAAGGGAAAATTGTCCTTTGGGCTTACCTTATTTAAATATCTATAATCCATACACATTCGCACCTTGCTGTCCTTCTTTGGAACAGGCACAACGTTGGCTACCCATTCTGAATACTTAATCACCTGAAGGTATCCAGCATCAAATTGCTTTTTGACTTCCTCCTTTATTTTTAGCACAATGTTTGGCCTCATTCTTCGGAGCTTTTGCTGAACTAGCTTGCAAACTTCTTTTATGGGAAGGAGATGTACTACAATATCAGTGCTTAAACCGGACATATCCTGGTATGACCATGCAAAAACATCTTTGAATTCTCAAAGCAACCTAACAACGTCTCGCTTTGTTTCTTCAGTTATACATGTTCCAATTTTTACAACTTTTCCCTCTTCCAAAGTCACCATGTCCACTACTTCTTTATGAGGTGAAATTTACCATCCTTAACAAGTCCAGAGATAAATTACAATCTCTATCAGCTTCAAAGTCCTTAGATCCCTCCAAACACATGTCTTACTCAAATAGTGATTCTGAGTCAGTAACAGCGTCACTCATGATATTGATATCCAAGGACCTATTATAGGTACAAAAAAATATAAAAAGAATGAATGAATTTGATAATTATTGTCTGTATGGTATGTTTATGAATGAAATAAAAGAATGATTGACGAAAGTCCAAAAAAGAATCAGGATAATTATTTAAATGGAAAGAATGACACAATTTCTTGTGAAAAGAATAAAAGAATGTTTGCTCAAAATGATAGCAAAAAATGTACTTCATTGAAATAATGATAACATGAGCCTATTTCACACAGAAATCCTTGTTGCCTCTAGGCTTAAAGCAACAAGTTTGTTTTGAACATTACTCTGAGTAAGTTCTAAAAATACAGGAAGGTCTTTTGCAGTCCAATTGTCTAGAACACTCCCAGGCTCATATGGACGAATATCTGACAAAATCCCCTCTTCAATTGCTTCTCCAAATATGGCATTGATGTGCATATTTCCCAATACTCCTTCCATATTTTCTTTCTCTGGCATCTCTTGTTTAGGATAAATAATCCCTTCTGATACAAAAGTCCTGGAGATGTGAGGGATTATCATGGGTTCCCACTTAATTTCTCTACCACTCACACGTGCTCTTCTTCTTTCCTGTCTTCTTTCCAATTCCCTTTTTTTTTGTCTTGCATCTGGCTTGAACCCTAAACCAAAACGATCATGCTTGTCTTTCAACATCGGAACCTCAATTCTTCCCTGGAGACATCTCTCAAGTCCCTTTCCTGGTAAAGCTCCACGTCTTACCATCAACTGCAGACCCATCATCATAGTTTTAGACATTTTCGGCTCCAGAATTCTACTTCCCTTAGTGATGAATGTTGTATTTACAAACACCAAAGATTGAAAATAACATTCAATAGCTTCATCATCTGTCTCTAAATATGGTGCGTCATTGCTTACAATTGCAAAATGTCCTATTCAGCATTTATCGTTACTAACTGTCCTTCTGATACTAGCTTTAACTTCTGATAAGGTCTCTCTAACAGGCAGTTGTAAGAAGGATTAATATCCATCACTAATAAATCTACCTCATATGTAGTTGGGCCAATCAACAAAGGTATTTCTATTCTCCCCATGACTCTCCTTTCCATGCCATCAAATGCTCGCACAATATTCTGGCATCCTTTCATGTGTGAGCTATCCACAGGTAACCTGTTTAACGTGGACAAGGGTAACACATTCAATGTCGACCCATTGTCAACCAGAACCCCTGGCAATGTGTATCCTTTACATCTGATGGTTATATGCAAAGCTTTAGTAGATCCTATACCTCCTGGTGGTATTTCATCATCATTGAAGAAGATGAAGTTGTCAGCATTTATATTATTAACCAACTGATTGAACTTGTTGACAGAAATATCATTGGTTACATACTTCTCGTTTAGAATTTTCATTAATTCACTTCGGGGTACCTCTGAGCTTAGGAGCAAAGCTAATATAGAGATGCGGGCTGGTTGTTTATGCAACTATTCCACCATACTGTACTCACTATGCTTCAGAAATTTCAGAAATTCCTTAGCTTCCTCTTCTTTTACTGGTTCATTAATAGACACCCTAGGTTCCACTACTTTTCTTTTCTTTTGTTCGACCGTCACATTTTTTCCTTTTACAAGCTCTGTTCAGGTATTTATCAAATCATATCGTCTTCTACTACCCGTGTGAGAACTTATATTTTGATCCTCCTTTAATGGGCTGACTGAATTCTCCTTTCCCGGGACTGTCATATTACAATTATAGTTCCAAAGAACTCTTTTGTTATCCTTGTAAGAGAAAACTGCTGGCTTCTGAATTATGATCTTCGGTGTCATCTGAATTCCTGCTTCATTCTTAGAACGTGAAATAATAACCACAGGATGATTGACTTTCAGGACAAATGATGTGGATTCTGACGCACATATATACCCCTCTCTCTTAACCTTTTCATAAAATTCTATTTCCTTGTTGTCCATTAGGCCCTGGATAACAGCTCTGAACTCTTTACATTCTTGAATTTCGTGCCCTTCTTTATGATGAAACTCGCAGTAATTCTCTCTCTCATCCCAGCTTCCTTCTATATTCGAAGTAATTAACCCCCTTCTTTCTATTTCCTTCCAGATCCATTTCAAAGGAGTTTTTACTTCCATAATATCCGTCTTCATTCTTTTTCCCATACTTCCATCTATCACGTTTACCCCACTATCAGTATGATTAGGTAACAGATTCTCTACACTGGGCGCATTACCAAACTTCACAATGCCCATCTAAATAAATCTCTCAACTAGCTTCTTAAAAGTAGTGCAGTTTTCTATCGAATGTCCTATAATCCCTGCATGATACTCACATTGAGCATTAGCATCGTACCATTTAGGGAACGGAGGCTGTAATGGCTTTGATAGAAATGTGCCACCACATGCGCATCAAACAAACTTTGATATAAATCCTTATACGTCATGGGGATTGGCGTAAATTGAAGTTACTCATTGTTTTGCTTTGCTCCAGATTCCTACCTTGATAAGCCCTGACTAGCAGTTATCGCCTTTGGTTAACTTACACTAACAGACTTTGAATACCCCATGTTTGCATTGTTCACCTCATTTTCCTTTTTCCGCGGAGCAGACATTTTGGTATTTTCTCCTGCATCTATCTTTCTATTTCTTATTGCATTCTCGATCATTTCTCCAATCATTACCACACCTGTAAAACTCTTTATGGCACTTCCTAACATGTGAGTTATGAACGGAGCTTTCAAGGTATTAATAAAGAGCATCGTAGTTTTCTTATCCAAGAGTGGCGGCTGAACCTGGATGGCCACTTCCCTCCATCTCTGTGCATATTACTTGAAACTTTTGTTTGGTTTCTTCTCCATATTCTGCAGAGTAATTCTATCGGGAGTCATATCTGTTACATGACTGTACTGCTTCATGAATGCTTGTGCCAGATCTCTCTATGAACTAATTCTATTTCGACTCAACTGATTGTACCATTTAGTTGCTACTCCCACCAAACTGTCTTGGAAGTAATGAATCAACAATTGATCATTATTAACATACCCAGTCATTTTTCTGCAAAATATGGTAATATGAGCTTCAGGACAGCTCGTTCTATTGTACTTCTCGAATTCTGGCATCTTGAACTTGTACAGAAGCACTAAGTCTGAGACCAAACTCAGATCCTTTGCATCAATTCCAGGATGTCTATCAACATCTTCCATTGCTCTGACCTTTTCCTCTAGCCATTTACATCACTCCTCCAATTGTTTCTGTGATTCTGTCCTCACCCTTTCCTCTTTCGCAACTTCATCCAAATCAGGCACCATGGGATTATTCGAGTTATTACCAGGATTAAAACCTGAACCAGCTTGGACATTCGTTGGTATTGACACTTCCGCCTAAAACTGTTAAGGCCTGATCGTAATAGATGATTTCTACAAATTAATTTCAGGTTGTGTCTGTACATGTGTTGGAGTAAAGCCAGGAGGATATTGAGGGTCTTCATTATTTTCCCCAACATTATCCATAAGACCTTTTCCCTTATCCCTCATTCCCACCAGCAATTGGGACAATTGATTCATCATCTCTCTTTGGGACTCCATCATTTGATCTTTCATCTCTTGCTGAATCTTAAATAACTGCTCTTGCATCTGTGACTGCATTTGTTCTTGCATATCCCTTTGCATTTGCTCTAACTTTTCAAGTCTTTTGTCCATTGACTTAGTCTTTTTCCTTATACCGTAGGGATGCGTATTTGGTGTGTTTTTGTTGGTTTCCAGATTACTTCAAAAATTTTTAATTAATTAGAATCTTTTTATAGCCTTTAATGCATATGATGCAATGTAATACAAATGCATGAATGCAAGGGAGACGTCAATTCTTATTCAATTCCATTTAGAAAACTTTACTAGAAAATACAATTCTTTACATAAAATAGAGTTACAAATAAGACTTCGCCCTAATGCTCAGAGCTTTAATTTTCCTAAGCAATGAAGCTAATTCTTGCCCCCTATTTGACTCCAACTCATACTTCACACTTAATATGTCTGCTTGTATCGTCAAAGTCTGCAAGTAATCAGCTATTTCCTGAATTTGTGTTACAGCTTCTCCCATAATGTAATCCCTACTTCCAACTTGATCTTGAGAATGATGAAGTTCTCCTTTCCATTGTTCTTCATTTGCTTCCAAGAACTCGATCCTCATTTCACAACTCTGCAATGCCACCTCTAATTCTTCTATTTTCCCTTTCATCTCTTCAATCTTATTTAAGCTTGCTCTTAACTCTGTCATAGAATTGTAATTTCGGTACAGACATAAAGATCTCTCAAGTTTCGCTACTCTAGCCCTTAATTCATTCTGTTGATTTTTACTCTTTGACAGACTTTTCTCTAAAGCCTTATTTTGAGCTTGAACCTCCTGAAATTTCTTTTCCCATTGATCAGCCTTAGCCCTTTCTTCTCGAACTTCCTGACGCTACTATTCTGAAGTTTTTCCTAATCCAGCAGTCCTCATTGATAGGCGCAGCGTCTTATAATCTGTTTTCAAACCTTCCAAATCCTCCTCAACTTCATTTTTCTTTTTCTGTAACTTTTCTGCCTCTAACTTCTGAACCTCCACATTTAATCTCAGATGCATCTTTTCTTCCTCCAACTGCTCTATCCTTTTCCCCAGCTCAGAACTCTTCTTCTCAAAGTGTTGCTTTATAATTTCCAACTCTGACGGGGCAACTTGTAATTGTTCCTCCATTGGTCGGGTGCCTTCTAAACTTGGTCTAGGAATATTATCATTGACCCTTTTCCTAAACCATCCATTGTATTCAGGTGTCGTCATAGAACCAACAGCTAACTTTTTCATCCAACGAGTTTGCTTCCAAGCATCAGACATTTCTCGAACCTTCTTCTTATAATGGTCACCTTTATATGGGAATTCACACTGAGCAAGCCCGTAAGTCGTGGGTATAAACTGCCTTGATTTATACTGCCTTAATGCAAGTAAAGGAGTATATCTGGTGGCTCCCCAAATTCCTGACAATGGTATCCAATCAAAATTCTCACATCGATATAGGATCTCATTAAGAACCATCCAAAAAGCTCTCCACTCTATATCCTCCTCATTAAGACTTTGAAGAATTTCCATCCACTTCTCCTCTAAAATATCATCTTTCCTTTACATAGTTTCCTGGGAGTAACTTTCAGAGAAGACTCGATAAAAAACCTTGTTTACTTTCCAAAAATGCCCGTAAAACCACACCATGAATAGCTGTGCACATCCAATAAATCTCCCTTCGCCTGCCTTTTGACACATGCTCAAGGATCTGAATGTCTTAGCCAGTATTGCAGGTACAGGTGTGATTCTCTTCTGAAGACGATCGAATAAATCAGTGACTGCTTCATCTACATGCCTTAAAGCCTTAGGAAAAATCACCAAACCATAGATACTTAAGGCGAAGATATCGACCCTCTTCATTTCATCCGGATGTGTTACAATCAAATCTCTCAAATTCTCTTAAGGAATACATTTACTATCCCTCTTTTGTTGAATTCGAGCAGTGACCCAAGGCTCGCTCATCCTAGAAATACTTATCAATTTCTTCGTAAAACTTGAATTTTTGGACATCGCAGCAAGGAAGTATGTTCCTTCATGGTAGGCACCAAGTCTACTTCCCCAAAAGTAAAACAACAATTGGCAGAGTTCTAGAACTAAGCCATAGCTCGGAACAAATACTTGTCTACCTGGATATCGAACGAGTAGGGTATATCACCATAGTTTTGATAGAACAACTGCTTGGTTCCCTCATCCCAATGAGCCCATATATCTCTCAATTCCTGCAACTCATTTTGTGTCACATTGATGCGGGTAAAGTTTCATAACCCCGATATATTTCCTTCTGCTAGGCTATCCCCTTTCCCTGATTGTAACTTCTCTGACCATGCACGGACGGTCGCATTATCCTCGACTTTATCAAGAAATTCATTCTCCATGTTAAATCTTCTAACTTAGTCATCAAACACGAATTGACACCTCCTTAAATATGAAATGTTATGCAAAACACAATCAAAACAAAACACAACAGCTCAGTATCAAATATAAGTGATAAAATACAAGCAAAACAAAGATAATCAAAACACATATATAGGCAACTACTAAGGTTTAACTTAGTTCTACCGAAGAATGGCTCTTAGGGTTCACTATATGTGGTTCAGTTCTAAAGAAAAGGTATCTGAACTAGTAGATTCCTCAATCCTCACCCATTATAGGCTCATATGGATCAAGTTCAGTTCAGAGGAATACATTTCCCTATGACCATGCGGAGATGAAAATCTCACAAAATCATAGTTACGGATGTATCCCGAAAGTAATCCACTAGCCCATGCAGAGGTGAAAACTTCTCAAAGGCGTAGTTTCTTACTCCCACTTAAAGGTATAACCACAACGGTCATGCAATGCAATGCAATATCATTCTACAAGACTTGGACCATAACAATCATGCAAACAAATGCAACAAAGAATCATGATTTTAAAATTACATTTTTAATTTTAAACAAAAGGACAGAAGATAATCAATTCTATAGCTTGACTCTCTTGTTCAACTCCCAGTGGAGTCACTAAGCTGTCGAAACCATTTTTTATATTTGAAAAAAATGAAGATCGACTTTTAAAACAAAGTGTGGAGTCGCCACCAATCTTTTTGTTTAGGTGTGATTGGATCACCCAATAAAACATTTTAATCCATTTAAATCAATTTTGATCTACGTAAATTTTAAAAAAAATGGGTTCGAGAGCCGGTTACATATGAGAAAAGGTTAGCACCCTCACTACGCCCAAAAATTGGTACCAAATTGATTAAGTGCTGTCCTGATGTCTAAGATTTTAGAAAAAAATTTGAAATATGGTTCCTTTTAAAACATTTGATTGGTTCAAGTTGGTAGTCAAAATTCTCTCGTTTCCAAGGTATACAGCATCACATCCAGCATGATAGGACACGATCCTTTATACCTTTGAAAACACAATTGATTTTTGACTTCCAAAAGCTCATACGTCAAAAATTACAAAAGGATGCCCTAATATTTAGTCCAACGAAAAAATTGAAACCCAACACGGTAGGGGACGATTTCTCGAATTTCCAAATATTGAACATTGCCTTATTTTAGAATCTTTGAATAAAAATATAGAAATTAGCTCAAAACACATTTATTTGTCATAAAATAAGATGGAATAATTAATTTTAAAAAGTTGGACATTACAAAGCAACATATGTATAAAAAAGGATTAATAAACATGCGATAATATGCACACATAAAGTAAAATACTCGGTGAATGAAGATGACAGAACTTTATCTAACCAACTAACAAAGCAAACAATTAAATACAACTAATCTCAGAAAAATGTAACCAAATTTTTAAACATGGATGGAGAACAATTGATATAACAAATAAAACAATGAATAAATAATATGCAACAACATTATATATGGCATAATATAAAACCATCAACATAAAATGTACAAAACAAAATGGAAATTAGAAGCCAATATGGTATAAGACAATTTTAAAACAATGATGGACCGATGAACACATAATATATACAATATATGAATTGGTGAATTGATGAATTTGAAATAATTTGTATAAAAACTAAGGATATATATATACAATCATTAAAATGAATTAGTATAGAATGAAGGCATTTGAATCAAATCATATGCAAAGTGTTAAAAACATTGACAATATACACACAATAAATTAAATAATATATAAAATATGAAAGAATAGTAAAAATACATGATAAGGTATAATCTTAAGAAATACACATAATAGGTTTACAAAAAATATATATACATAAATAGATTTAGAAGTAATTATTTGTAAAAATAGCATGAAATTAATAATGCATAAGATTAAATTAATTTCATCATAAATTATATATGTAACAGATTTTAACGATATAATTATGTATACAAAGAAAAAATATATGTATAAAATACATGATTTTAGTGATGTATATAGATAAAAAATATGTACCAATATATATATGCATATATAATAATAATTTACAAGATACATAAGATATGTAGGATTTTCCTTTAAATAACAATGATATATAATAAAATATGTAAATAAATTTAAAAGAACTTAAATGTATAAAATAACATAAGATTAATAATATACATGGAATAAAATTAACTTTATCATGAATTATACATATATAATAATGTATAAGAACATTTTTTAAAAAAATTATTATACAAAATGTTAAATGATATGATATATATAAAAAAATCTACAGTAATGACTTAAAAAAAAACAAAATACCATTACCAAAATAGCTCAAAATATAAAAAGATAAGTAAACAAGAATTAAAAAAATAAATGTGGAATAGGTTTTAAAAAAATGATGAGAAAAACTTAATTAAGACAAAATTAAAAGAAAAGAGATAATTTATAAACTTTTGAAATTAAAATGAGGACCAACGCGCAATGTGCGCAAATTTCCAGGGACTAAAGTTGGAAATATTCCAGGCCTCAAAATGCAGCTTTGAGGCGCGGACCAAAGTGCACACATGCTCAAATTACAAGACTAAATTCCAAAATAAAGTAAAACAAGTAATGCGCGATTGAATGCTCGTGTAAAAGAGGAGGACCTAGCGTGCAATTATCCCCTCTTCACAAAAACGCGCTGATCCTGGGGGCAAAGGATCGGATCAGGTTGGGTTGGCTCTTATACGACATCGTTTTGGAGCCACTGAATCAGGCTAAAAACGGCACCATATTTGGTCCTATATAAGGTGTAAAACCGAAACATTCGGCCGAAATAACCTAGGTTTTCCCCTGTCCTTCAGCTGAACCCTAAATGCTCCTCTTAAGCGCCGATTCTCCACCATGAACGGTGATCAACATGCTCGAGCCTCGGTGGGGCTTTTTCAGCCTTAAGACCTCATCTATACTTCGATTTCAACGAAGAAGAAGGGATCTCATGGCATACTTTCAAGGTCAGACTTCGTTTTCCTTTTCTTTTCTGTTTTCAAATGCAAAAATGAAAGACCAAAAAGAAATAAAATCGGAAGAAAACTCAAAAAGTAAAAAAAAAACTCGAGTATGAAATCACCTTAAAAAATTTTAATGACTTTCTTTGTATTCAGTGGGAGTATTTCAGTGTGCTTAGGCTTACAAAGTACAGGTAATGGCCTTTTATAGCTGGATTTATAGAGAATAAAAATAAAAAATTATATTTTCCTTCTGTCATTTGGCTTTGTATTCTGTTAGCTTCCTCTTCTAATGTATTCTAACGCAGGAACAACCGCACGGAGGAGGAGACCTGGTGACGTAGAGCCGTGCGTGGGAAACCGCTTGTGAGAGCCCGACCCTCTGGCGTTGTTCTAGCGTATTCCAGAAGTTTCTGGTGTTCTCAGGCTGCTGAGCTTCTTTGGGTTCCTTTGGGTCTCGAGTTTGGGCCATTGTAGTTGGGTCTAGGATTTGGGCCATTGCAATTAGGTCTAGGTTTATTAATTTGGTATTTAATTTTGATGTTTGGTTTGGTTTGGTTTAGGCCCAAAAATTTGTAAATGGACATTATACCTTTAAATTTGGATCTTTTATTTGTGTGTTTTTTTTATTTTGGTTTTTAATTTTTTTTCTGGGTTTATTGCAGGCCGGGCAAATTGGGCCTATTACAAAAGGATAATGTGCTTGTCTTTCCTTCACTAGGTTTTTGTCCCACAGGGTTTTTCCTAGTAAAGCTTTTAATGAGGCATATCCTTTATAAAATGATATCCAAGGGGAAGCGTTATGAATATTATTAAGTGGATGTTCATTATAATCAACCTTTCACCTTTCATCTTTGTTACCTCTTCACCTTTAATCTTCTTGTAACCCATTTCCTATTTATGTATTAGAAAACGAAGAGTCTAATCTCCTTATATATATATATATTTGAGCATACTATGTAACGCCCCAAAATTTTTGTTTCGGCTTTTGTGAAAATTTGACACAACTGTGTATCTGCTTCAATGGTTAAGTGTTCTGGGTATGTGTGAGAGGTCCCAAGTTCAAGCCTTACCATTGGTAAATTTTGGGTATTTTTCTGACTTAAGTTTTATACTTGAGTAGTAGGCTTATATTTAATTATTTGTAGGAATATATCAGAATGGGCTTGCTGCTATGGTGGTCAAGTTGAGTGTTAGGTTGCTGAAGGTCTTGTGTTCGAATCCTTGCGTGAGCATGGGAGTTTATTTTTGCTTGGTTGTGCGCAAGTGTTTTAGTGCAATTGGAATTCGGAAAAGTGGGTTAGTGGGAGAGTGAAATTAGGGATTTGGGAATTATCAATTTTTTTTATTTTATCTTTATTTTCTCTCTCCTTCCAAAACCTTCTGAAGTCAATTTTCCTAAAATTCTTCCATCTTTTGACATTTTGTTTCCCTTCTTCTCTACTGAAATTTTACTTCTTCTTCTTTCGATTATTCAAATCTGCCTCGTTCTTGTGCAAACTTTTGACTGTGATCGTCAGGTAAGTTTTGCGCTGTTGCAATCTTGTTGTTCCGTGGTTAGTATTCTAAAAGGGGTTTTCTTTGTGGTTACCTTTGACTAGGGGAAGGTCAAGAAACAATCGCTACTCCTTTAGCAATTTGATCTTTAAGGGTCTTTGTTTGTTGGTGGTCAGTTTTCAAACTCATTGGTTGACGGTTTAAGGCTGCGTATGTTGATTAGTTCTAGATGGAGTTTCATAATTGTGCACTGAATTAGGTTTTTTGAATGCTGTTTCTTAGGTTTGGTGGTCTCGGGATAGTTTTTGCATCAAATAGATACTAGATGTGTATCTAAAAACGTAAAAAATAGGGTTTCAAAAAAAGTCAAAAACCCCATTGTCGACGTCACATGGGCATGTGGTCGCCCATGTGGTAGGCCGTGTGCCATAACACGGGCGTGTAGTCAACGAGGCCAGGTCTTGCATGTAAGACATGGCAGTGTGATGGCCAAGTAGGCCGTGTACGACATACGGGCTAGACTGATTTGGACTGTATGGGTCCACACGGGTAGTCCTGTAACATCCTGATTTTCGGGTTTTTCGCGATTCTTGATATTTTAAGTAAGTTTCTAAAATTTGGTATGTGATTATGGAATTCATAATTTGGGTATGTAAATGGGCTTGTGGAAGGCCCATGAGTTGGCCAAAACCCGGTAGAATTTTTAAATTTTGGACTTACGAGTTAGGGGTTCTAGCTAGCTGCCCTTATATAAAGTTGTGGGTAAAATGTATCACAAAAAGAGCTTTAGTAAAGTGGCAAGGGTGATGCCACTAAGCTCCTAAAAAGGTGGTGTGTGGAGCATAAGGGAAGACATGGGATCGAGTCCCTGTGTTGGCAAATAAGAGTATTTATTTTTATATGCAAGAAGGGTAAGTGTTGGAATCTAAGTGGATTCTGTAAGAGGAGAGTTGGATCAAGTCAAATGCATAGATTAAGGAGGGATAAGGGGAGAGATTTTAGGGATGTGATATGGAGATAGAGTTGGCCGAATAAGGGAGATTGGAGAGGGGATTTTCGGCAGATGGGTTTTAGGTGGGGATTTTCGGTTTTAGGGGCTAGGTGGTGCCGATTTCTCCTTTGGTGTGTAGCCTTTTTCTCTCTTTTCTTTTCCAGTCGAATCTACCTCCCTCCCATTCCTTTTTTCTTCCTTTTCCTTCTTTCAAACCAGCCCACTATTTCCCTCCATTCACCATTGTTTCTTTCCTTTATCTCTACTTCTGCCGAAATACCGCAAAAGCGGAAATCAATGAAGATAGGAGGGTGCCGATTCTTTGTGACCAGCAACCTTTTCTTTCCTTTTCAATTGTTGGCGTTCATTTCCTTTACCTTTTAGGCGTACGGGTTCAAGAGAAGAAAGACTGTAGTAGGTGCTCAAACTCTAAATGACTCCTAGAGTAACTATTGGCAAAAGCCGAAACCCTATAATTTAGGGAGGTGGCCGAATATGGGTATAGGTTTTTGGGGGTTCTTCTTTTAATATTTTTATGATTTCTATAGTGGAGGAGTAGCAAGGCGTAGTGTCGACTTGAATCAGCTTAGATCTCCAGAGTGGCTAGATCTAGTAAATAATATCGGCAAGGTAAGGTTCTTAAGGCCATTTTGGATGGTGGCCGAATGTGTAAGTACTAATATAAGATGGTTCTTGTTTTGGGTCAATTAATGGAAGCTGATTTATTAACGGTGGAATATAGGAGAAATCGTGTAGGAGATCTTGTCTAGGAATATCGCCAAACAGGTATGTAACGAACCCTTTTTCATAGCTTAAAGCGATAAAAGCCGAAAAGTCGAAATGTCGAAATTTTGGCATTTCGAGGACTGGTGAGCAAGCGAACGCTCACTAGTTAGTTAGAATCGATGAGATGATGATCGGGAACAATGGAAACGGTAAGAATGTGATTTTTGGCCCAGTTATTAAAAGAGGCTAGGCCTCCAGTTATATGATAAAGCAGCTATGCTGCTAGTGGAGAGTTATGGCGGGGTGGGTTGAGTTAATCCCCACATGGTGTGTTGGTTGGTACGGGTGGAGAGTAGCGGATGGTGGGTTGAGTAGTCTCCCCAAATGGGCTTGCATTCTTTCATTGACATTATATGTGATATTGAAATGGGCCTATGGGCCATACCGTTTACAGTAAAGGCTTCGGCCCAGTAATAGGAAATATGAAAAGGCTTCGGCCCAGTGTTATGAAATATGAAAAGGGCTATGGCCCAGTACATGTTGAGATTGGATTTAGGCTTAGGCCCAACAGGCTGTTATTGTTTTGGGCTTTGAAAGGGGCTTGTTGCACACTGAGTTTCCAAACTCACCCCCTTTCCTTAACCCTGCAGGTGAGCCTTGATGTGGGGACTTGGGCCGGAGGGATTCAAAGTAGCCACGGTGATCGCCTTTGGACTTTTAAATAAGCGTTAGTTTTAATTAAATTTCCTTTAATTATTATTTATTTTTGGGTTGTAATAAGGCCATTTTAACTTTCCTTTTATTTCTTTTCGGGATTATTTCAATTTTAATAACTTTAAACCTGGTTGATAATTATTCAAATAGGCTAGACTTAGGACGTGTTTTCAAAACGATACTTGTTTTCAAAATAGCTCAACGCCACGATTAATCGATTTATCAAAGACGTCCACTTAAACAAATTTAAACTCGATATAACAAAGTGTGGCTGTGGTTGTGGGCATGTCTAGGATTGGATCCAATAAAAGAGCTTGGTACTTAAGCAGCCTTCATGGCTCACCTCCTCTGTCTCGGATACCTACCTGGTGCCCAGCTTCCATACACTTTGTTAACTCAACAAAATATATGGTTTTTAAAACACTAAGACGGAGCGTGGGTTTTCAACTTCAAAGTGGCACGTCAGATTCTGCCATAACGTCTGGGCCGGGTTTGGGGTGTTACATTTAGTGATTTCAGAGCCTAGGTTGCAACAACTCGGCTATGGATCGGGTTCAAAAAAGTTTTCAAAAAAACTTAGGCCTAAGAAGGGTATTTTTGGAAATGGTTTTGAAAATTATTTTCAAAGATGTTTTACAGAGTATACATGTTAAAATGGTCCAAGTTTTCTGTTTTAAATCAAGAGTTTAAAATAAAGGGTGTTTTCAAATAAAAGTTTTCAAATTTCTATTTTCGGTGATCAAAAACATGGTTTTCAAGTTTTGGATTGGAGAAAGAGGTGGCGCACTGAATCCCCGGGACCAAGTCTGTAAGTATATTTTTTACGATATATGATAATGATATGATATTATGAATAGTACTGAGACTCTACTATGATACTGTAAATAGGGGAAAACTGTGAAACGGTAGAAATGAGACTGTAGCTAGACTACGACGATACGAAAACAATTCTTGAACTGCTACATTTCCATAAGAAATTTTCTCAATAAACAGTGGGACATTATACTAATTTCATAAAATTCGTAAATCAGATAATTCGAAATGAGTACAAGATGAGTTCGTGGACGAGGCCGCGGACGTGGTCGCGGAAGGGTGCAAGCTGAATCTTCATCCTCAGGGCATAGGCCAGCTGAGGAGGCATCTGTGCCACAAGCAACGGAAACTGGGTCTTATGATCGGGCTGCGGGGGATGACGCTTTGTCTCAAGCCATGTTAAGGGTTTTAGAGAGAGTTGCTGGAGCTAGTACTGGGGCAATGAATAGGGGGTCTATATCAGAGCGACTCCGGGCCAACGGGGCAGAAGTATTTAGGGGTGTATCTGGAGTAGCCCCAAATGTGGCAGAATATTGGCTAGAGGCAACAGAACGGATCATGGACGATCTAGACTGCTCAGTGGAGCAAAAGCTGAAAGGAGCTGTGTCGCTGCTACGTGACGAGGCATACCGATGATGGATCACCGTAAGGGAGAGTACCCCAATTGAGCAGGTAACTTGGGAATTGTTCAAAACTGCTTTTAAGGGGAGGTATGTTGGAGCTAGTTATGTGGATGCTCGTCGGAAGGAATTCTTGAATCTGACTCAAGGTGATAAGACTGTAGCAGAGTATGAGGCAGAATTTTTGAGGCTGAGTCGATATGCTAGTGGGATAGTGGCAACTGAATATGAGCGCAGTGTTCGATTTGAGGATGGTCTCCGCGATGAGCTTAGGATATTGATAGCTCCACAGAGGGAGCGTGGTTTTGCTGCATTAGTAGAGAAGGCTAAGATAGCCGAGGAGATGAAGCTGACTGAGCGACAGAATCGTGAGAAGGATCGACCCAGATTTAAGAGGGATTTTAGACCCTCAAGTGCCACGAATCAAAATGTTAAAAGAGCAAGGATGGAGGAACCAGTTCGAGCAGTTCCAGTAAATACTTATAGACCGCAGCTTTGCAGGAACTCGAGCATGTTTTCGATGTGGGTCTAAAGAGCATAAGTTCAGAGAGTGTCCTCGGAGGACAGCTCAGGAGCTAGCTGCAGAGCAAAGGGATGTCCAACCACGGCGAGGAGGACCACCACCACAGAGGGGTCGTGGGCAAGGTAGAGGTGGCAATGGTAACGGACAGGGACGTGGGGCACCTGGCAGAGGTGCTAGACATGCCAAAGCTCGAAAGCTGGCGTTGGTTTATGCTGCACGACATCGTGAGGAGGGTGACGCTCCTGATGTTATAACTGGTACGTTCTTCATTCATAGCATGCCTTACACTGCTTTGATTAATGTGGGTTCCACTCACTCGTATGTAGCTTGTGATGTATCTGAGGCTTTGGATGTGCTTCCTGAGGATACTGTGAGTGGGGTATTGGTGATAAGTCCATTGGGACATTCGGTTAAGGTAGATAAACTTTTTAGGGCAGTACCGTTAGTGACACAAGATAAAATCTTTGAAGGAGATTTGATGGAGCTGCCATTTGGGGATTTTGATCTTATCTTGGGAATGGACTGGTTAGCTAAGCACAAGGCGACGTTGGATTGTGCTGTAAAGAGGATGGTACTACGAACTACTGAAGATGAGGAGATAATGGTCATAGGGGAACGAAGGGATTATTTGTCCAATGTTGTTTCGGCTTTAAGAGCCGAAAAGTTGATTCGGAAAGGTTGTGAGGCGTACTTGGCCCTTGTAAGTCAAACTGGACTTGAGGAGATAACGGTAGAGTCGATTAGAACTATTAAGGAATTTCAGGATGTATTCCCAGATGAACTTCCTGGATTACCCCCAAGCAGAGAAGTCGAGTTTGGAATCGACTTATTACCTGGAGCAGCTCCTGTGTCCATTGCACCTTATAGGATGACACCAAAGGAATTGGTGGAATTGAAAGCTCAGATACAGGAACTGTTGGATAGAGGGTTTATAAGACCAAGTGTTTCCCGGTGGGGCGCACCGGTACTGTTCGTAAAGAAGAAAGATGGGACTATGCGAATGTGTATTGACTATCGGCAGTTGAATAAACTGACGATCAAGAATAAGTATCCGTTACCAAGAATCGACTATCTGTTCGACCAATTAAAATGAGCCTCGGTATTTTCTAAAATCGACCTTCGGTCAGGATATCATCAATTAAGAGTTAAAGAGGTGGATATTTATAAGACGGCGTTCAGGACTCGATACGGCCATTACGAGTTTCTGGTAATGCCTTTTGGACTGACTAATGCACCGGCGACATTTATGGATTTGATGAATCGGGTGTTCCAACCATACTTGGATCGGTTCATAGTTGTTTTTATTGACAATATCTTAGTGTATTCGGAAACAGAAGAGAAGTATGATGAGCATCTTCGTGTACTGCTGCAAGTGTTAAAGGAGAAGCAACTTTATGCAAAGTTTAGTAAGTGCGAGTTTTGGCTGAAAGAAGTTACCTTCTTGGGGCATGTTGTGTCTACCGAGGGGATCAAGGTGGACCCTCGAAAGATTGAAGCAATTTTGGAATGGAAGCCACCGAGGTCGGTAACAGAGATCCGAAGTTTTCTGAGGTTGGCAGGTTATTATCAGAGATTCGTGGAAGGATTTTCTGTGTTGGCAGCACCGTTAACGAAACTTATAAGGAATGGAGCACCTCTTGTTTGGACAAATAAGCAGCAAGAGGCTTTTGAGAAGTTAAAGAAGGTTTTGACGGAAGCGCCAGTGTTGATTCAGCCAGAGTCTGGTAAGGATTTCACTGTGTACAGCGATGCATCACATGTAGGTTTGGGCTGCGTGTTGATGCAAGAGGGTAAAGTGGTCGCTTATGCTTCATGACAGCTTAAGCCGCACGAGGTGAACTACCCTACGTATGACTTGGAATTGGCAGCGGTAATTTTTGCACTTAATATATGGAGGCATTACCTGTATGGGGAGAAATGCATCATCTATACGGATCACAAGAGTCTTAAGTACTTGTTGACTCAAAAGGAGTTGAATCTTAGGCAGCGAAGGTGGATAGAGTTGTTAAAGGACTATGACTGTTCGATTGAGTACCATCCATGTAAGGCGAATGTCGTGGCTGATGTGCTAAGTCGAAGGGCTGTGGCGGAATTAAAGGCGATGTTTGCTCGTCTAAGTTTGTATGACGATGGAAGTTTATTGGCTGAGTTGCAAGTAAGACCGACTTGGGTAGAACAGATTAAGAAGCAACAGTTGGAGGACGAGTCGTGGGTTTCTCGGTTTCAGCAAGTTGAGAAGGGAGAGAATCCGGACTTCGGGTTAAATAGTGAGGGAGTTCTTTGTTTTCGAGGAAGAATTTGTATGCCGAAAGGCTCAGACTTGAGGTTGATGATTTTGAAAGAGGCACATAAGGGACCTTGTGCTATGCATCCAGGAGGGAGTAAGTTGTATCGAGACTTGCGAGAGCAATATTGGTGGCCTGGGCTTAAGCGAGAAGTGACCGAATTTGTAGGGAGATGTTTGACATGTCAACAAGTGAAGGCCGAGCATCAACTACCTTCGGGATTGTTACAGCCGGTAAAGATACCACTTTGGAAGTGGGAAAGGGTAACTATGGACTTTGTAAGTGGGTTGCCGTTGACACCTTCTAAGAAGGATTCGGTTTGAGTGATTGTGGATAGGCTCACGAAATCTGCTCATTTCATACCTGTCCGAACTGATTACCGTGACAGCCCAAAATTGACCCTAGTCGGGAAGTGGTTTCGGGACCACAAAACCGAGTCATAAAAATAATTGATTTCCATATTCTATGCTTATTATGTGTGTACATGAGTATGTAGAAGTTTCATTCTCCAATTTTGCCAATTGCATGAGAAATTATTAAATAGGGATTGATATGAGACATGGTGAAAATATGATAGGCTAATTTAAAATGGTCTATTAATGCATGTTGTGAAAATGATGGGTTTACATGTCAAATTACCCAAAATTTGAGCTAGTGGTTGGCCATGCTATGGGTGGAAACATGTTGGGAACATGTTGGCCTAGTGAGGTATGTAGGAAAAAAATAAAATAAGGGGCATGGGCATAAAATAATGAAAAGGAGTATGATGAATACAAAAAAAAAATGTGTGTAGTTGTTTCCCCCCCAATTGCCGTGAGCTAAAGAAAAGAAAGGAGAAAATTTTTGTTCATCCTTTCTCATCTTCATTTAGCCGAAACTAGAAAGAAAAAAACAAAGAAAAAAAATGCTCATCCTTTGGTTCATCCTTGGCCAAAAATTTTAAGGAGGAAGGAAGAAGAAAGGTTGAAGAGGTTCGGCCATGCATGTAGCTAGGCTAAGGTATGTTTGATGATGTTCCATGAGATGCATGCATGTTTTAGTTGTTAGCTTGAGTTCTACCTAGCCCATGGTCTAAATCTTGCTATGTGATGGAAATGACACTCGGCCATGGATGCATCATTCTTGGTTGATGTTTGATGTTGTGGTGATGAGGCATGAGGATGAGTTAAGATTCGGCCTAGGTGGAGTTTGTGTTAATGCCATTGCATGCTAAATATGAAGCTTGTTAATGATGCATGTGATGGTGGCTTGATGATTCTTGAACCTCCTTTTTAGCATTTTTGAGTGAGCACATATGTGCATTGGTTGCTAAATGGAGAAGAATCGGCTAGCAAGTTGTGTGCTAAGGCCGAATATAACTTTTGCATGTTAATGAGCAATGCATGTGTTAAATTGATGGAAAGGGAGAGGATGCTTTACTAGTGTGTATATGTGTGTATTAGCCAAGTTTTGAACTTGAAACAAAAGGGTTTTTAGTCAATACAAGTGACCATACTTGTAGAATGTATTAAGTGTTGAAATCGGCCCCAAAATAGACATGCATATTCGACCAAGGGGAAAAAAATTAGGTAAAATGTTGAGTTTGATTCATGATTCCGTACATATGTGACTTTAATGTCTAATGTATAAATATGGGCTAAGTGCCTTGTGTTCCTCTTTTCGATGCTCAAATGATTAAATCAATTTATTTGTTTAATTAAGCTCAAGAGCAAAGGGGAACTAAATCCGATAAAGGGAAGGAAAAAGTGGTCGAATAGCTATCGGAATCGTTCGACAACACCCGAGGTAAGTTCTTGAGTAAAAGAGCTTAAATTATGATGTGATTAGATCATGTTTTAAGCAAATTAAAATCATGCTCTTTGTGTGGCTATTGAGCCGAATTTGCAAGAATGATAAATGTCTTGTGTTTGAGTTTTGCTAACGAAAATGAAATATGAATGGGCCATGATTTATTGTTAAATGTGCATGGTTATTTGGATGATGTCCGGGCTAAGTCCCGAAGGCTTGTGCTAAGTGACAATATCCGGACTAAGATCCGAAGGCATTCGTGCGAGATACTAATTCCGGGCTAAGCCCGAAGGCATTTGTGCGAGTTACTAAATCCGGGTTAAGTCCCGAAGGCATTTGTGCGAATTACTATAACCGGGCTATGTCCCGAAGGCATTTGAACGAGGAGCTATATCCGGTTAAATTCCGAAGGTACGTGATTTGGGAATGAATGAACTTGCTGTAAAATTTCAGTTAATACTCTCGAAACATCCCAACATTGAGGTATGTTTCGTATGTGCTTGAATTTAGTTGAGCCCTTACAAATAAGTATTCGCTCAGTTGATAAACGAGCTACCGGCCTTTGGTTGAGTTGATCTTTTGTGTATGTACATAAGGGTTGATAATGTGAAGCAAGTACGATATCGTAAATTTATGCATATGAAATTATCCGTTTAGCTATATGAATGCTATACTTTTGTTGTGATGGAATTCCTTGCTCAAAACTTACTAAGCATAAATTGCTTACTCCGTTTCATTGCTCCTCTGTTTTATAGATTTGGTTCTCCAGCTATCGGACTCGGGATCTTGAGGTCAAAGTCGCCCACACTATCAAAGCCCCCTTTTGGTACAATTTTGGTTGAACTTCGAAATGGCATGTATAGGACTACCCGTTTGTTGTGGGTCGTGGACCCTTTGGACTTGTATAAATTTTGGATAGCCATGCGAAAATGGCTTATATGTGTTTGAGTATATTGTTATAATCATTTGGTGTGGATATGCTTGACAAGGATTGGCCATGGGGATGGTTAATCACTTTCATAAATTGTGCTATTTATGCAAAAAGGGCTAGTTGAATCATGGAAACCATGAAATAGGTAAAGTCTACCTTAAAGGCAGATGCTGACAGCAGCAGTGATGTAGATTTGGAAAATCACTAAAAATAGTAGGAAGGGAATTAAATAGTGAATAAATTATGTAAACAAACCTTGATGAATCTACTTTCATAGGAAAGTAACGAAACAATCATACGGACAGTATGTTAAGAGATATTCAGGTTCTCGTGAGACAGGGCCAGAACGGTTTCTGGATTTCCTGTTCCGACTTTGGAAATTCATTATAAATTAACCAGAGATAATTAGGAGTCATACCATATATGGATAGATTCCTCTCTGAGTCTAGTTTTTATAGAAACAAACGGCATCAGTATTGAAGCCCTGTACAGGGAGATATCCAAGTCGTAATGCGCAAAGGTCAGGGTAGTCGATCCCTGTAACATGGGAGACTTTGACTAATAAACTGTACTAATTGGCCTGACCAAAAATTCTAGAAAAAAATATGTAGATGGGCATATGAGTCTAGTTTCAGGGAAAATTTACGGAACTGGATTCCGAGTTGTGAAACTCAAGATATGATTTTTAAAGCGACTAGTATGCAGATTGGCAGTGTCTGGGAAATTTTTTTATAAGGGGCTTAAAGTCTGTTAACACCTCGTGTTCGACTCCGGTGTCGGTCTCGGGTTCGGGGTGTTACAATTACTCACTTCAGAAGTTGGCCAAGTTGTATGTGGCAGAGATAGTGCGGTTGCATGGTGTGCCAGTATCGATAATTTTGGACCGAGACCCAAGGTTTACATCTCGGTTTTGGCAGAAGTTGCATGAGGCATTGGGAACGCGATTGGATTTCAGTACGGCTTTTCACCCTCAGTCGGATGGGCAGTCAGAGAGGGTTATTCAGTTTTTTGAAGATATGTTGAGGGGTTGTGCTATTGAGTTTAGAGGCAGCTGGGAGGACTATTTGCCATTGGCGGAGTTCGCGTATAACAACAGTTACCAAGCAAGTATTCAGATGGCTCCATATGAGGCACTATATGGGCGAAGGTGTCGTTCGCCTACTTGTTGGGCAGAATTGGGGGAAAGGTAAATACTTGGACCAGAGTTGGTAGCCGATACTGAAGACAAGATTAAGGTGATCAGGAATCGGTTAAAGGAGGCAGCAGATCGACAAAAGTCTTATGCCGATCTGAAATGTAAGGATATTGAATATGTTGTAGGGACATGGTCTTTTTGAAAGTTTCGCCTTGGAAGAAGATACTGAGATTTGGTAAGAAGGGTAAGTTGAGCCCACGGTTTATTGGGCCTTACTGAATCATTAAGCAAATAGGGCCGGTGGCATATCAGCTAGAGTTACCTTCAGAGCTGGATCGTATTCACGACATTTTCCATGTGTCCATGCTAAGGCGATATCGTTCTGACCCAACTCATATCGTGCCAGTTGCAGAAATCGAGGTACGGTCAGATTTGACCTTTGAAGAGGAACCTGTGCAAATACTTGATCGCGATGTCAAGGTGTTGAGAAGGAGGTCAATCCCATTAGTGAAGGTACTTTGGAGGAACCATGGCAAGGAAGAAGCTACTTGGGAGACCGAAGAGGCAATGCGTCAACAATACCCTCAACTGTTTGGATCAGGTAAATTTCGAGGTCGAAATTTCTTTAAAGAGGGTAGAGTTGTAACATCCTGGTTTTTGGGTTTTTCGCGAGTCTTGATATTTTAAGTAAGTTTCTAAAATTTGGTATGTGATTATGGAATTCATAATTTGGGTATGTAAATGGGCTTATGGAAGGCCCATGAGTTGGCCAAAACCCGGTAGAATTTTTAAATTTTGGACTTAGGAGTTAGGGGTTCTGGCTAGGTGCCCTTATATAAAGTTGTGGGTAAAATGTATCACAAAAAGAGCTTTAGTAAAGTGGCAAGAGTGACGCCACTAAGCTCCTAATAAGGTGGCGTGTGGAGCATAAGGGAAGACATGGGATCGAGTCCCTGTGTTGGCAAATAAGAGTATTTATTTTTATGTGCAGGAAGGGTAAGTGTTGGAACCTAAGTGGATTCTGTAAGAGGAGAGTTGGATCAAGTCAAATGCATAGATTAAGGAGGGATAAGGGGAGAGATTTTAGGGATATGATATGGAGATAGAGTTGGCCGAATAAGGGAGATTGGAGAGGGGATTTTCGGCAGATGGGTTTTAGGTGGGGATTTTCGGCTTTAGGGGCTAGGTGGTGCCGATTTCTCCTTTGGTGTGTAGCCTTTTTCTCTATTTTCTTTTCCAGCCGAATCTACCTCCCCCCCATTCATTTTTTCTTCCTTTTCCTTCTTTCAAACCAGCCCACTATTTCCCTCCATTCACCATTGTTTCTTTCCTTTATCTCTACTTCTGTCGAAATACTGCAAAAGCCGAAATCAGTGAAGATAGGAGGGTGCCGATTCTTTGTGACCAGCAACCTTTTCTTTCCTTTTCAATTGTTGGCATTCATTTCCTTTACCTTTTAGGCGTACGGGTTCAAGAGAAGAAAGACTGTGGTAAGTGCTCAAACTCTAAATGACTCTTAGAGTAACTGTTGGCAAAAGCCGAAACCCTATAATTTAGAGAGGTGGTCGAATATGGGTATATGTTTTTGGGGGTTCTTCTTTTAATATTTTTATGATTTCTATAGTGGAGGAGTAGCAAGGCGTAGTGTCGACTTGAATCAGCTTGGATCTCCGGAGTGGCTAGATCTAGTCAATCAATATCGGCAAGGTAAGGTTCTTAAGGCCATTTTGGATGGTGGCCGAATGTGTAAGTACTAATATAAGATGGTTCTTGTTTTGGGTCAATTAATGGAAGCTGATTTATTAACGGTGGAATATAGGAGAAATCGTGTAGGAGATCTCATCGAGGAATATCGCCAAACAGGTGTGTAACGAACCCTTTTTCATAGCTTAAAGCGATAAATGCCGAAAAGCCGAAATGCCGAAATTCTGGCATTTTGAGGACTGGTGAGCAAGCGAACGCTCACTAGTTAGTTAGAATCGATGAGATGATGATCGGGAACAATGGAAACGGTAAGAACGTGATTTTTGGCATTCTCGGTAAGTTGGGCCTCGAGGGGCCGAAGTGGGGCCCATTGGGCTTTCGGGCCCATTTGGGTAAAATTGGTAGAAAAGGAGAACCTATTAAATTGCGCATCGTGACTGATAAAACCGTTATGGAATATAGGCTAAATGGGCCTAGATGACGAAATTGGCTAAGTAGGGCCTATTAGAGGTTTTTAGGCCCAATAACTCAATTTCGCTAAAAATGGGCCAGACTCACTGTTTGCACACATGAATTGTTAGTAACCGTTAATGAACATGGAAACCCTAATTTTTGGTAAAATTACAAGATTACCCTTATAACATGAAAATGACCGTTTTGCCCCTAGGTAAAAATGACCATTATACCCCTAGGGTTTATGTATGAATTTAATACATGGGATTTTGATAAACATGGTATGTATGATATGCACATGATATGTATGATATGTACATGATGTAATTATAAATGCATTGGGTTGGGTTTTTATATGGATGGAGGAAGTGTAAAAGGGCTTATGCCCCAGTTATGATAAAGGGCTTATGCCCCAGTTATTAAAGGGCTTTTGCCCCAGTTATTAAAGGGCTTATGCCCCAGTTATTAAAAGGGCTTTTGCCCCAGTTATTAAAAGAGGCTAGGCCTCCAGTTATATGATAAAGCAGTTATGCTGCCAGTGGAGAGTTATGGCGGGGTGGGTTGAGTTAATCCCCACATGGTGTGTTGGTTGGTACGGGTGGAGAGTAGCGGATGGTGGGTTGAGTAGTCTCCCCAAATGGGCTTGCATTCTTTCATTGACATTATATGTGATATTGAAATGGGCCTATGGGCCATACCGTTTACAGTAAAGGCTTCGGCCCAGTAATATGAAATATGAAAAGGCTTCGGCCCAGTGTTATGAAATATGAAAAGGGCTATGGCCCAGTACATGTTGAGATTAGATTTGGGCTTAGGCCCAACAGGCTGTTATTGTTTTGGGCTCTGAAAGGAGCTTGTTGCACACTGAGTTTCCAAACTCACCCCCTTTCCTTAACCCTGCAGGTGAGCCTTGATGTGGGGACTTGGGCCGGAGGGGATTCAGAGTAGCCACGGTGATCGCCTTTGGACTTTTAAATAAGCATTGGTTTTCATTAAATTTCCTTTAATTATTATTTATTTTTCGGTTGTAATAAGGCCATTTTAACTTTCTTTTTATTTCTTTTCGGGATTATTTCAATTTTAATAACTTTAAACCTGGTTGATAATTATTCAAATGGGCTAGACTTAGGACGTGTTTTCAAAATGATACTTGTTTTCAAAATAGCTCAACGCCACGATTAATCGATTTATCAAAGACGTCCACTTAAACAAATTTAAACTCGATATAACAAAGTGTGGCTATGGTTGTGGGGATGTCTAGGATTGGATGTAAGAAAAGAGCTTGGTACTTAAGAAACCTTCATGGCTCACCTCCTCTGTCTCGGATACCTACCTGGTGCCCAGCTTCCATACACTTTGTTAACTCAACAAAATATATGGTTTTTAAAACACTAAGACGGAGCGTGGGTTTTCAACTTCAAAGTGGCACGTCAGATTCGGCCATAACGTCTGGGCCGGGTTTGGGGTGTTATAAGTCCACTCGGGAGTGTGAGAATCAAGGCCAAGCCGTGTGATCCCCACGGCCAAGGCCAAATTGGGCCGTATGGGCCACACGGGCCACATGAGCGTGTGAGCCCATTTAACTGAAATGTGTTCTAAGGTTGCACAGGTCACCCAAGTCGACTGTGAACCTACTATAGGGTCGGTAAGCATTACTTAGACCCTTAAATGTGTGAACTGTATGTATGATGTATGTACTGAGCATGATGATTATATGACTGAACACTGAAATGTATGTATAACTGATATTCATGTATTAGCATGTCATATGTTGTATGTTGCATTGCATTGCATTGGGTTGGGATGTTGATATTTGGAGGAAGTGTACTGAAAGGCTCTTAAGCCTATTATCTGGCAACTCAGCTACAATTTACTAATTATGTGTCGCATTCTGTACTATTTAGAGGTAGGGATGGGTGGGTATTTTAAACCCCACATGGAGTGTAGGGATGGATAGAAATG
The DNA here is from genome assembly GCF_007990345.1 of Gossypium hirsutum. Lineage (NCBI taxonomy): Eukaryota > Viridiplantae > Streptophyta > Magnoliopsida > Malvales > Malvaceae > Gossypium > Gossypium hirsutum. The sequence continues at coordinate 64,304,861 of NC_053428.1, forward strand.
GTGTGTAGAGGCTGGATGGGTAGGACTCTATTTACTGATTAATGTGTATCTGATATTGTTACTGTGATGGGCTTAGGCCCTAATGCATATCTGATACAGAAATTGAGATGGGCTAAGGCCTGAACTGCTATTGAAACTGAGATGGGCTAAGGCCCGAATTGTTACTGAAACTGAAATGGGCTTAGGCCCAGACTGCATTTGACTGATGACTATTATTTGACTGTATGCATGTCTTCTTTGCAGATTACACACTGAGTTTACGTATACTCACCCTTTCTGTTTTAACTATACAAGTAATCCCCAGATTTAAACAGATCACTGTGGTGGAGGACTCAGCAGTGACCACAAGTCTAATAAACGATTTTAAATTCATTTATGGTTTATTTCCTATTTATTTTTTGGGGTTAGTTTTGATGTAAATTGGACTTTTGGACTGCGCACTGAGCGCCAAAACAAAGATCGTGAGAGGGGTAAGAACATGAGGGATTCAAAGCCTTCGAGTTTGGTGCAAAGGCCTAAGAAAAAGGCTAGGACTAATGGGTCGGATAGAGCTGGGCCCCCTGTTGCTCCTACTGGACTGTAGCTATGTGGAGATTGTGGTAGATGCCATCAGGGCGAGTGTTGGAGGAGGACTGGGGCGTGTTTGAGGTGTGGGTCATTAGAGCATCTCATTCGGGAGTGTCCACTGAGGGCCGATCAGATGCAAGCTCCGGGTTCTAGTACTGCACAGCCACAAAGGGTAGTTCAGCAGCCACTGAGGGGCTATGGTCAAGCTAAGGGTGGTAACGGTATGGGCTGTGGACAGAGAGCACCAGACAGAGGTGCTGGACAGACTGAGGTGAGGCAGCCTGCTCTTGTTTATGTTGCTCGTTGCCGAGAGGATAATGATGCTCCAGATGTTATTACTGGTACGTTCTTAGTTTATGATGTATCTTACTTTGCTTTGATAGACATAGGTTCCACACATTCCTATGTAGCTAGCACTATGTCTGGAAACTTGAGGATTTTGGTTGAGAGTACTTCTATTAAGATGAATGTACTGTGTCCACTAGGGCAATCGGTTCGGGTTAGCAAATTGTATAGAGATGTTCCGCTAAAGGTTTAGGGGTCAGTATTTCTATCTAATTTGATAGAGCTTCCGTTTGGGGAGTTCGACTTGATTCTGGGTATGAACTGGTTGGTCAAGCACCGTGTCAGTCTGAATTGTGCGACTAAGAGGGTCGTCTTGAGAACTGTGGAGGACAATGAGGTAGTCATGATTGGAGAATGTCGAAATTATTTGGCTAACGTGATCTCTACACTGGTGGCTGAGAAACTGGTTTGTAAGGGATTTTTTGGATGTCTTTCCTGAGGAGTTACCTGGTTTACCTTCGAATCGGGGAGTGAAATTTGGGATTGATCTTCTTTTTGGTACAGCTCCGGTGTTTATCGCCCCTATCGCATGGCACCGAAGGAGCTTGCAGAGCTTAAGGCTCAACTGCAAGAACTAGTGAATGGATAATCCCCAGACTTAGAAGGATCGGTACAGCGGAGGACTCAGGAGTGACCACAAGTCTAATGAACGGTTTTAAATTCAGTTATGGTTTATTTCCTATTTATCTTTTGGGTTAGTTTTGATGTAAATTGGACTTTTGGACTATTGCTTTTACTTTGGATTTTCACTGTTTTCATGGATTTTTAAACTGCAAACTCAACAAAAGCTTGGTTTAATTCAAAACGACGTTTTCCTAAAACGTGAACAATTTTCTTTAAATATCACGGTTTTAAAAGCTTCCGCTACAAAATATGTTTTAAACGAATTAATTAACGGGAAAGTAGTTTTGAGATGGATGAAAGATAAATAAAAGCTAATAAATAGAAACGGTTTTAACTTGATGCATTTGATTTCAAATTCTAATTCATGTGACATCGCCAGATTCAATCATCACGTCTAGGCCGGGTTTGGGGTGTTACATACTACTTGTAACAATGATGGAAAAGAAGAGAAATACAACATAATTTTCTCTTTGTTCTCTTATATTATTATTGTGTTCTCTGCATTATTATTATTATTTTATAATATAATTTTTATTATATGAGAAAAAAATTAAATTTATTTTAAAAGGAGCAAACTTGAGATTTTAAGTGTAAAAAATCCAGTTCTAAATTTGTAGACACAAATAATTTTACAAATTAAAATTGTAGTAATATATCATAATTAAATTCATAATCATTCTAATAGTATGTAAAATAAATATATAATATAGAGCAAAAATGTAGTATAATAAATAATATGAATTACATAAAGCATAGGCTAAGAAAAGCAAAATTAGTAGGTTGAAGAATAATGTTGGAGCAACTATTTGACGCGTGCTAGCTAGCTAGCACCAGGAAGAATGCATGGCCTTAATTTAGGGTTAAGGCTGCCACATGCTCGTCATGCATGACTCATATTTACTTTTCTTTCATCACAATCTTTTATTAGTATTATCAAAATAATAATTTCTCATATCATTTTCGAAAATTCAATGATATTAAAATAAAATCTAAAATATTTGAAAAGACATTTCGTTAGATTATATAAAAATCAAAATCAAAATCAAACAAAAATTAAAATATTATATATCATTTTGGAGAATAAAAGGCAACCAAATTAGTGAAAGGAAAACATGAGAATGCAAGATATGAGGGTTTGGCTAACTGTCAAACTGCTCCTGATCTTAATTATAAGCTCATTGTTTTTCTTTTCCTACTAAAAATTACTTTTTGTTGATTAAAATAATATGGATAGCCGATAGCCCATAAGCTTTTTGGATTCCGCGTGATTTAGGTGTCCACATTTAACTATTTCTAACTCATTTTTTATTTTTGATACAAGGTGTCACTCATGACTTTGTTTTATCTTAATTTTAAGATTTGCATTTGAATTTTTTTATTAGAAATAAAATAAGTTTTATTATTGTACAAAATATTTGTATTCATATTAAATTAATAAAAGTATTATGAAGTTTGGAATTGCATTTTATCTTTTTTATTAAAAAAATAAGTAAATATAATTAGTTTAAAGAATAAATTAGTTTTTTTGTTAAAAATTTCTATCAAATTCTATATTTAAAAACTAGTTTATATACGTTAGTATGATGTACACGTTTGATTATTCTGTCAACCATATCTATTTTTAACAGTAAATATGAATAAAAATTTTAATAGAAAAGATCGATTTTTCTTTTTAAATTAACATAGAAGGATTAATTCATACATTTATTTTATTAAAGACGGTAAAATGTATTTTGACTCATAATATAGGAATTTCTATAATATTTTTTTCTTATTGAATTTTATTTGTATTTATTAATAATTAATACGGTTATGTACAATCTTTACGTATTTATATTCATATTTTAAAATAATTCTGTATTATGAAATTATTGAAGGAAGAATTATTTAAAAGCTTTTTAATATTTTAAGCGATGGAAGTAATCAACCCTAGGCTGAGTCCTGCCCCCTCCCCCAAAAAGGAAAGAAAGACCGGTGAAGAGTTAAAATTGACTGACATTAGTCAATTACTCTTGCTTGCTTAGTTTCGGAAATTGCATAAATCCAGTTGTGGTCGTATTTATACAATGTTGTAATTGATATGGAAATAATAGTGTTAGTCTCAGTGGATAAGATTTTTATAAAGAGGGATGAATTATATTATAATAGTATTATTCTCAATGGATCAGAGATGAATTGGTAATTAAAAAATAATTCCCTAAGGTGAGATGCACAATTAACTTATATGATTTGGTCACAATTCCCCACTTTTATTACCTTAGTCTCACTTGTCAAGAATTTTCCCAATTTACTAATTTGAAATGGCATCTCTTGATAATAACATATAGCTTTTACAACTCTCTATCTTTTAATGTTTAGATAGAAACCTTCACCTTCTTTCACTACAGCTAAGATAGTTCCACTCTAGTGTTAAAGGTGTAACATTCCAAAAATTTTGGTGTTGTTAATGATACTATTCCATGAATACAAATAGTAAATGCTTGCGAGAATAGAAAATATTATTTGAATAATATTAGTAGAATTAAATTAGACACTTTGTTGGTATTGGCATTGTTAACAATACAGGAGGATGTGACTTCGAGCCCGTTGACTCATATTTAAGGGTTTGGGTGAGATTATAGGTAGTTCTCAGTATTGTATAAAAACACTTGAAAGATCATTAGAATACAGAAAAAAAATGAATTTGAAATCCAAGTATTGACCTAAAGGGTATTTTTCAAAAATATGAAATGTGTACATATGTGGAATAAAAAATAAAAGAAATGATCATTTTACCCTTATGTTTATATTGATGAGAGATACTTTTGGGGACACAATGGTCATTTTAAATATTCATGGCTAAATTGATGTGCAAATGCCTATCACACATGTAGGTCATGCATCCACCTCCAACCTTAGTCTTGTGAACACATACTGTGTTCCTACCTTAGCTTTTAATCTTATTTCTATTGGATAGCTTTGTGATATTAATCTTAAAATTATTTTTTTTCTTCCTCTGGTTGTCAGGTGCGGACTTGAATACGGGGATGTAACACCCCTAACCCTTATTCGTCGCCGGAACAGGGTTACAGAGCATTACCAAACTTTCAGAACGATTACAATATTAAACAATTCAATAAACATACACATTATAAATTAATCATATTGTCCCTTTTATAGGCCTTCGAGACCCTAAATACAAATTAAAAACAAATCGGGACTAATTCGGGTTTTTTAAGAATTTTTCACTAAATTTCAAAATTTTTCCTAGGTATAGGGCACACACTTCCGTGTGGCCAAGGGACACCCCCGTGTGACCCTATGACATGTCTGTGCTTCAGGCCGTGTTCTACCTTGTGTAACTCCCTGACTTACCTCACACGACCAAGTCACTCGCCCGTGTGCTAGGCCGTGTGGTCAATTTATTTTTTGAAATTTAGTGCAGTTTTCACATGGCCAGGGCACATGCCTCTGTATTAGGCCGTATTTCTTACACTGCTGAGACATACGCCCGTGTCTCTGCCTGTGTGGTAATACCTGAGCATTTTGTTTTGAACATTTTAAGTTGCAGGGGACACACAGCGAAATCACATGCCCATGTGTTAGCCGTGTGTCTCACACGGTCTGGTCACACGCCCGTGTGCCAGGCCGTGTGGACTCAAAATGAGTCTGATACACCAAGTTTACCCACCCTGCAAATCTTGAACACCAAGCAATTCAAAAATCATTTATTCAACCACTTCAAAACACAATCACATCAAAATAGACAATCTAAGTGTCTAACCAATGTGCCTATTTTCTATCAAAACAATTCAATTATACTTCATTTAAGTAAATATAATATCAAGCCATTTCGACCCAAATATTTGCCCATTTCAAATTCATTTACACATTCACTTAAACATACCACATTGTAAACTCAATATAACATATATATTTATATATATAACCAACCAAATATCATTTTATAATATCATTTACAAACATTTTTCCAAAATGACCAACATAAACATCCTAGGTACATGCCATTACCAAAAAGAAATTTACTTCACCACTTTGAGTTCGGGATCGACTTTGGATGCTGATTCGGAAATTTGACTTTAACCTAACCTATGCATTGAAAACAAACCGTACGCTGACTATAAACTCAGTGGTATTTCTATAATCTGAAAACTTTAAATAAATGATAAAGCATAAACATTTTAATCATCTAAAATCCTTAATCATTCAGTTAATCAATTCATAGATAAATCATTATCATATATTCAATCTTCATCAATAGTTACCTCAATAACTTTTCTCAACTTAATTCTCACAATTATCTATCAATATTAATAATCTTTCCATGAACCTATGATTCATGTTTTCCATTTGAACAATTCAACTCAATATCTATTCCAATTTCATGATCAAAATCATTCAGTATCATTCATATTACCAATTTATTTATTCACCCCAATTAATAAGACTAGAACTTTGGTGGATACACGGATCCAACCAAAACACACCAGTATGGCACCCAGTGCCTTATCGGATAATTCGAAGAAATAGATTGACACCCAGTGTCTCATCAGCCATTCTGGAGTATGTTGGTACCCAGTACCTTATCGAATTTATCCGAAGTAATAGTTTGACACCCATTGTCTCATCGACTTGTAGCCGAAGTATCCCAGAACACTTCCAATCCTATGGCATGCCAACTATATCTGACTCAGCCCGATACAGTTAATAGGGTTTCACATCACTTTTCAATTTCAACCAATATACATTTCAATTCAAATAATCACATATACTCGTAATTCAATTCAATTCATTTCATTTCATTTCATTACCACAATACCAATACTTACCTCAATTCCACTTACCATACATATTAAATAATAAATACAACAACAATTATTAAATTCAGATTATAAAAATACAAACCGTAATTTCTTGAGCTACTCCTCGTTAATCTTGTCTTTTCCTTTCTTAGTCGAGGTTTCCTGCTCAACAATAGCTACGAAATTAAAACAATTAAAAATCATCAATACAACACAATTTAACATTGAATATTTCAATTTATACACAACTTTTGCCTAAATTCCAATTTAATCCTTAATCAAATCTAACCTTATTTTCTTCAAAATTTTATTCTTTATTTTCATTTAATTACCACTTAAAACTAAATTTAACTCTCTAATTTCACCATAAATCCCTAAATTTTGAAATTTCCCAATTTAGTCCCTATTACTTCAAAACTTATAATTTGTTTTACAATTTAATCATTTTCTCAATTCTAACTTGAAATTCTATCAATTTAACTCCTAATACTTTAGTTTATTCAACAGGAACAATATCTAAAAATCCACTAATCTCTAAAATTTCAATATAATTCAAGTAGTATTTTGTTCTAGGATTCTAAAAACATCAAAATTACAAGAAAATGGACTAAATTGGCTTACCAATTTGAATTTGAACCTCAAAACCTTAATGTCTCCCTTTCTTTTTCTTTCCTATTTCGTTTGCTTCTTTGCTTCTTTTCTATTGTTTTATTTCTTTTATTATTAAACTAATATAATATAATATAATATAATATAATATAATATAATATAATATAATATAATATAATATAATATAATATAATATAATATAATATAATATAATATAATATAATATAATATAATATAATATAATATAATATAATATAATATAATATAATATAATATATAAATGTATGTATGTATTTATTACACATGTATATTACCATTACCATACAATTGTCACAATTTGGTTTATTTATTTATTTAGCCCCTTAACTTTTCTCTATTCTATAATTCAACTTTTACTCTATATGCAATCTAGTCCTTATATCTAATTATTCACAAGTTAAGCTAATTCACCTAGCCAAAACCTAATTAACCACACAACTAACTTTGTAAATAGTTTTAATAAATATTTACAAATCCGTTTTCATAAAACGAAGACTCGAAAATACACTTTTCGATTACCTGACTATTAGGTCATTACAGGGGATGATTCTTAGAATAGGTCAGAAAGTGGGAAGATTATTTGAGCTTGTTAGGCTGCATCTACCTGAGAAAACTATCTATGATGTCACTACCTTGCAGCGTTCTTTACTTCAGTGGCATCTTCAACTTAGTCATGCCTTTGAAGGTAAACTTCGTCCATTAGCGTCTCATGGAATTAGGATCCACCAAATTTGAGTCGTTTAAATGTCTTGAGTGTCAACTTGTTAAAAACCACATTTTTCTTTTACTAGTAGCCCTTCTATTACTACATCTCCTTTCAAACTTTTTCACTCTGACATTTGGGGTCCTTCCCTTGTTTCTATTGTTAGTGGTTCTTAGTGTTTCATTATTATTATTGATGATTACTCTCGTTTCACTTGGATTTACTTTATGAAAAATTGTTTCGAACTATCTGCTATTTCCATTAATTTTTTTTAACATGATCAAAACTCAATTTTCTTCTACTATAAAAACTTTTTGTACTGATAATGCTGTAGAATACAAAGAATCATCTCTTCTACAATTCTTTGATTAACAAGGGACTTAGTTCAACATTCTTGTCCCAATACTTCCCAACAAAATGGCTGAGCTGAGCATAAACATAGACACATCCTGGATTCCATTAGGGCCCTCATAATTTTAGCCAAATGTCGTAAAAAATTCAGAGGGGGGAAGTAGCTTTAACTATTGTCCATACAATCAACCGTATACCCACTAAAGTTCTTAATGATCTCTCTCCACATGAATGCCTTTTTCACAACTTTCTAGATTATTTGGTTCTCAAAACCTTGGATGTGCTTGCTTTGTACTCCTCCAACCTCATGAACATACTAAACTTGAACCTCGTACTCGTCTTTGTTGTTTTCTTACGTATGGAATTAAGCATAAAGGCTATCATTGTTGGGATCCAAAATCCAATAAATTGTGTATCTCTCGACATTTTACCTTATGGGAAATGTTAAGTTTTCTTCTTTGTCCACATTTCATTCTTTATTTTCTTCTTTTTTATCTTCTTTTATAGATGCTTCTGTTCAGTTGTTCCCCTGTTCTAATGCATTTTATGAGCTCAGTTCTTTTCCATCTTTCACTTCTACATCCACTGAATCTGAACCAATTGAAGACCTTGTTCTTACTTTTATTATTCATCGGTCTAATTGGGTAAGAGAACCACCTTCTCACTTAAAAGATTATCATTGTTTTGCTACCCTTGTCACCCTCCATGAGCCCCAATCCAATCATGAGGTTAGTACTAATCCTTCTTGACAGTAAGTAATGTTTGTCAAACTTCAGGCATTAGAGAAAGCTCATACTCGAGATTTGGTTGATCTTCCTCCTGGCAAGATACCAATTGGTTGTATATTGGTGTACAAAATCAAGACCCGTTCTGATGGACCTGTTGAGTGCTATAAAGCTCAATTTTTAGCCAAAGGATATACCCAGATGTATGGTATGGACTATGAGGAAACGATTGCTCCTGTGGCTCGTGTCACTTTTGTTTATAGTCTGTTTTCCATAGTTTTAGTTAAATGATGGAAATTACATCAAATGGATGTCAAGAACGCCTTTCTCAATGGAGATTTATAGAAGGAAATCTACATGCTATTGGAAAAAATTCGATTTAAAAATGGTTTTCTTGCACAGTGGAAAATAAAAATGTTGAAAATCAACCCGGTTTTGTGATATTTATAGCAATAAACCTAGACTGAAATTGTACCTTTATTTTTGAATAAATAGACCCTTATCGTTCCTACTTTTAACCAAACAATCTTCTCACCTATTCTTGAACCATGAATTGCTTCGAGTGTGGGGTCAAACAAAACAGATCAAACACAGAGACAGAAATAGCTTTCTTTTCTTTTAGGTGAAAATGAAAATTCTCTTATCAAATAGAAACCGACAAAATTGTTATTCTATAAAATATATTTAATTCTTAGAGAATAAAAGTCTCCCTATTTTTGGGCAGAATATCGATTCCTAAAAGCTGTTTAATAGCCCTACTGGTGTCATCTATTTATTGGGAAAGATGGTAGAACCCTTGTTGAATTGTCAAAGTTAATTTTAACTAGAAAAATGAAATTTTAGTTTTATTAGGATGTAGAGGCGGCAACCCTAGTTAATAATACTAGGTTTTGTCATCGCCCTTCATTACTTAATGAACTTTTGGGCCTCTTCCATTTCGGGTCCAATTACAAGTACTTATCGGGCTTTTAATCCAAAACTTTATAATTTGATCCAACTCAATATTTGTTTCTCTATTTTTATAAACTTGAATATATTTCCAATTAAATAATTTTCTCAACCTAATTCTAATTTTATTTAAATCACGGCAACATTACCATAAAAGAATCTATGAGAAAATATATTTAATATTTTCACATTCAATGGTTCACTATGACCAAATGATTCATTTTGATTTTTGAACTTCATTTAATTTGGAAAACATAAATTTATTTTCAGGTCATTTTCATTTTGGAACAACTATATTTGCTTCTACCTTTCAGACTGGTTGATCGTCATTCAACATCAACTCAGATGACTATAACTTCTTCATAAGTTGTGTAAGCGTCAGGTTTTTGTTGCCCAGGTTTTATACGGTCTGAAAGCCAACAAAATTTTTGGACAAGCTCTTGAACACCATTTCAATCTGAGTGTTTTGGTCCAAATTGGCCTCATTGTCTGCGACCTCGGCAAAGTATCCCATAAGAGTTATCATATGGCTTTTGACTGAAGTATTGGGCTTTTGCTAGGCATTCATCAAGCTGGTTATAGCAGACTGTCAAGCCAAGGTAGCTTGGCCTCTGAACATGTCTTCTAGCTTATGCAGAATTTTTTTGGCAGCCTTAAAACTCTTCAGTTGCTTATATAGGATGCTAGTCATGCTTGTCGGCATTTATCAATGAGCTATCTCATCAGACTCCTCTTAAAGTTTTCTAGCCTTAGCTTGAGAGGTTGTAGGGCATTTATTATCAAGAAGTAATTTAAGTTTCTTATAACTCATGACAATTATCGGGTTCCTTTTCCATTCCTTGTAGTTATTTCCATTCAGTTTGTTTTTAGTGAGCATGTTCAATAAGGGAGTTTTTGTCATTTTCAAACTGAAAATAAAACATTCATCTATTAATATATTTGTATTAAGAAAATATTTGGAAATGTTTTGCAACATTGCGATATACATTAAGAAGATACATGCGTCTTACATTAAACCTTGAAAATATTTGTAAGTCGTTGCAACGATAATTTCTACACCTATTCAATCAAGCCACTGTGGGGTGATCATGATCAACTAGTAAGAACATGGATGTCCATCCAATTAGTACATGAACCTAATTCCTTAGGCATTCACACGTACTAATAATCATGTAACATTTGGTCATCATTCTAACTTAAGCATAGCTCCTTGGAGAGTTACTTAATTAGATCTTGAGTGTATAACCATCAACTCAACACCTATCATATCATGCACCACAAATAAGTCATCTTGGGACAATATCAATGAGTATCATATTGTGACTAGTGTCCTTTTTGAAGATAGAATTTCTTGATATATTGCATGATAATACCTACCATAGAGGTAGATCCAACCATCATATGATTATAAGAAAGTTCTGCTTACTTTTAGGAAGTCTTCCTAATGAAATCCACATGACAACATCTACCTTGGGGCGGGTCTATTTCATGTCATCATAAAAGACCATTGATGGAGGTCGTAAGTCTTGCTTAGGGACTTTCACCCACTCAATATTTTAAAAACATGCAAGGTCTTTAATTTTTGGTTTCAATCATGAATAATCAATATATGAATGACAAGTATATGTAACATTCTCTTTAATCTATATGGCATGCTTATCTCATATATGCATGAACATACATTCGTATTCGTATAAATATCATCATGCTTATCTAATTGTCACGCCCCCAAAATTGGGCCTAGAAGTTTTGAGGGTAAATTAGGAATTTTGATTCAGAATGGGTTTTGAAATTTTGAATTATGGTAACCCAAAATTATTTTCGACTATAGCTTTTTGAAAATCAAATCAATTTTTGAAAATAAGGTAGGAAAGAACTTCAATTTTGAAAAGGGGACTGTTTTGTAAAAAGGGTTAAATTAAGAGTAGTTTTAAATAAATAAACCAAGTTTTACAATCAGCCCAATTTAGCTCCTTTTCACCCTATTTTGACATTTAAAAAGAAAGAAAGCATTCTTCACCTATTTTCTACCGTCCCTTAAAACCCCAACCTTTATTCATCTATTTTGATCTTACAAACTCTAATATTTTGATTTCTACCAAATCCCAAATGCCAAATCCCTCCCAAATTCAAATAGAAACACTAAAAACAACATTGATTTACCATTGTTCAAATTCGTGGGTTTTCTGAATTTTCAACCAAATGTCCATTTTTCTCCCATCAAAGGTAACATATCATTTTCCCATTAGTCTTTGATGTTATCTAGTCTTTTAAATAGAGTTTTTACACACTAAATCGAATGTTTTGAATAAAAGTAAAAAATTGTGTCGTAATGGTGGATTTCAGGATTTTGAATAAAAATAAGGTTTTAAAGTGTTTTTCCATTTGATTTGATGTTATTAAAAGGTTTTTCATTAAAGAATTCCAATGTTTTAATGAATTTTCGTGAAAATTGCCATTGTATGTTGAAATTTTAAATCCAGGAATCTGTATAATTTTAAGTAAATTGAAGGGTGGGAATTGTTCTTAGATGTATAATTAGATGATTGGAATCAATTATAGGCAATGGGAATGAGTAAAGATTAAGATATTTGAGTTTTAAGTTTGTTAGTCGAAATTTTAGTTTCATGAGGAATATAACTTAGGCTAGCGTTTTTGGTTGGTTTAGGTGAGTATTTGACTACTAATTGATTTTGTATATTGTGTGGTTATTATGTGTGAAACATCAGAACCATTGGAGCTTTCTACGAGCAAGGCAAAAAGTAATGAGAAGCTAGTTTAAACTTTTGGCAATTAGGCAAAAGCATGATTAGTGAGTGTTTGGAATCGCTGTTAGTAGATGATACGATCTCGGTTTAGTAGTTGAGTCCGAGTCGTTTAGTTCCTGATCGTAAACGAAGAAGTAGATTAGACGAGAAGGAGTTAGAATATATTTGTGTACAAAGAAGTAAGATAAGTTCGTGCAAAGTTGGATGTGGATTTGGTTTAAGTCGAAATGGTATGAATAGAATGGAAGAGTTCGGTTTAGGATAATTAAGAAATGGTATTTGGTTTTGATACGTTTTGGTATTTGGGAATTGGCACGAAATGGTATGGAATTGGTATGAAATAGTATGGTATTTGGTACGAATTGGTTATGGTTCAAAGAGGTCAAGAATGAACCAACACTAAAGAAAAGTGTCGACCCGAAACTTATAGGACCTAAATGAATTGGAAATGGTTGAAAAGGACCTTGACCCGATACTTAGGAAAGTATGAACCAAAGGTATCAAAGGTGAACGCCACACTCGGGTTTAAGGAGTGATAAGTTCGGAAAAGACTCGGAAAAACGCCACTAAAAGCTTAGATAAGTCTTACGGGTCTCGAACGAAATTTGAGAGAAAATGCCTCACAAATTTGGCAGCAATTCGCTAATTAAAATGTCAAAAGTCCCATTTACAAATGAACAAACAAATATTTATAGTTCTTCAAAGGCTAGCCGAATAGACAAACTTAAAAGCTAAGAAAAATCAAGAAAATTCCAGAATTAATTCCTCCATAAGATTCGGCTGAATGGGCATTCAAATGGGCAGCTTAAGCATGAAGCAAATGCACCTTGCAAAGATGAATGCATCGGTAGATCAATGGTCTTGTCCAGGTTCGGCCTTGCTATTAAATTACTCCTTAAATTGGCACTTGTTGGCTGAAAAGATAGGAACATTAAAGATAGTTGTTGAACAGCCACACAAGTGTGAAAAGTCAGTTTTGAAGAGTCAAATATGTGAACATATAGAACCGAACAGCCAAGATGAATCCAGCAATGTGAAAAGAAGTAAAAGTCGGCTGAATGGTCAACTTGGGAGTAGGAAACAATAGCTTCTTTGGCCGAATGGTCACCTAGGATACTTCAAACAGCAGCCAAATTTAATTCCCCAAACATGCATGTGCCGTCCCCTTACATGTATCTTCTTTTAATTCATTCATGCACCAAGGACGTCCAAATGGGATGTACCTACAGCAAAATTTATTCAATAAATCAAATACATTTTTAAACACATTAATTTGGCAGCAAATGACACAAAAATTATGCACATTAAATTCGGCCACCTTAGGACATAATTAAAACATGTAATAAAATTGACACATTAAAACATGCATAAAAAAAACATATTAATGAGCTGTAGAAATTAAGACAAATTAATAACATATAATTATAACTCAATTATCATGCATAATTAAATTTGTCCAGATTTTAAACCAAATAAATAATGAATATTAATTGAGCTGTAATAAACTAATTAAATGACTCAAATAATTATTTCAGCTACTATAATAAGGTCTTAATGAAATTGAGCTAGTTCGAGCTCATTGAGCTTGAAATGGAAGTTAATTCAGCTCGTATTAAAGTGCAAGGAAGGCTCATCGAGTTTGTCCAAGCTTCGTCAATGCGTCCAACCAAAGTCTCGCCCCAAACTTGATCTACTAAGGCTGAAACAGCCTCCTTGAATTGTTTAGCTCGTGATCGGGTGATTGGACCTTGAGGAAGCTCCAAAGGCTCCTTGCTCGAGCTAGGTTGGACTTGAAGCGTGGCTGTATCATCCTCCCCCTCTTCAAAGCGATTTTCCCTCAAATCGAAATCTGCATCAAAAGGGGATAAGTCAGGGACATTAAAACTTGCACTTATGTTATACTCACCTGGTAGATCAAGTCGATAAGAATTCTCGTTGATTCGTTCCAAGACTTGAAAAGGGCCATCACCACGCGGTAGTAGCTTTGACCTTCGTTGGGCGGGAAAACGTTCCTTTCTCATGTGAACCCAAACCCAATCACCAGGTTCGAAGATAATTCTTTTACGACCCTTGTTCGCTTTCCTAGCATAACTTTCGGTTCTTGCTTCAATGTTGGCTCGAACTTTCCGATGTAACTCCTTTACATACTCGGCCTTCTTTTTAGCATCTGCATGAATAAGTTGATCGTTAGGTAAAGATACTAAATCTAAAGGAGTTAACGGATTAAATCCATAAACAATTTCAAAAGGAGAATGTTTGGTTGCCGAGTGAACGGATCGATTATACGCAAATTCTACATGTGGCAAACACTCCTCCCACGACTTAAGATTTTTCCGTATGATGGCTCGTAACAAAGTTGATAGCACCCGGTTGACCACTTCCGTTTGTCCATCTGTTTGGGGATGGCAAGTGGTTGAAAACAACAACTTAGTTCCAAGCTTTCCCCAAAGCGATCTCCAAAAATGGCTCAAAAACTTCGCATCTCGATCAGAAACAATCGTCCTCGGGATGCCATGTAAACGAACAATTTCCTTAAAGAAAAGATTAGCAATGTGAATGGCATCATCAGTTTTTGAACAAGGAATAAAATGAGACATTTTGGAAAAGCGATCAACAACAACAAAAATAGAGTCCTTCCCCGTTTTAGTCCTAGGCAATCCAAGGATAAAATCCATGGAAATGTCCTCCCAAGGTGCATCGGGTATAGGGAGCGGCGTATACAACCCGTGCGGCTTAATCTTGGATTTGGCCTTCTTGCACGTCACACATCGCGCACACACTCGTTCAACGTCCCTTTTCATTTTCGGCAAATAAAAATGCTCTTGGAGGGTTGCTAAGGTTTTCCCAACGCCAAAATGGCCCATAAGGCCTCCACCATGCGCCTCATGTACTAATAGGTCTCGTATGGAACTCCGCGGCACACATAATTTTCCTTCTCTAAAAAGGAATCCGTCGCTCCTATAAAACTTATCAATAGCAACACTTTCACAAGCAACAAATATTTCTCCAAAATCATCATCAGCAGGATATAAGTCTTTTAACAATGCAAAACCAAGCAGTTTAGAGTCCAAGTACGACAAAAGGGTATACCTTCTTGAAAGAGCATCAGCTACGATATTTTCCTTACCCTTTTTATACTTAATGACATAGGGAAATGACTCCAAATACTCTACCCACTTAGCATGGCGTTTGTTTAATTTGTGTTGTCCTTTAATGTGCTTTAACGCTTCATGATCCGAATGGATCACGAACTCCTTCGGCCACAAATAGTGTTGCCAAGTCTCGAGAGCGCGGATAAGTGCATACATCTCCTTGTCATAAACGGGGTAGTTTAGCACGGCACCATTCAACTTTTCACTAAAGTAAGCGATCGGCCTCCCGTCTTGAGTTAACACGGCACCTATTCCAACACCTGAGGCATCACACTCAATTTCAAATGTTTTAGAAAAATCAGGCAGTGCTAACAACGGAGCTTTAGTAAGACAATCTTTAATAATATTAAAAGAATTTTCTTGCTCTTCGCCCCAATGAAAAGTCGAATTCTTCTTGATAGTGCTTGTCAACGGTGCAGCCAACGTGCTAAAGTTGGGTACAAATCGCCTATAGAAACTTGCTAGGCCATGGAAGCTTCGCACTTGGCTTATGCTCGTCGGTCTCGGCCATTCTTGAATCGCCTTAATCTTTTCGCTATCTACTTTGAGGCCCTCCGAGCTAACCACAAAACCTAAAAAGATAACTTTGTCAGAACAAAATGTACACTTTTTAAGATTAGCATACAAAGTCTCTTTTCTAAGAACTTCCAAAACAGCTCGCAAATGAATTACATGCTCATCCATCGATTTGCTATAAATGAGGATATCATCAAAATACACAACGCAAAACTTACCAATGAAATTTCGTAAAACATAGTTCATAAGTCTCATAAAAGTGCTAGGGGCGTTGGTTAAGCCGAATGGCATTACCAACCATTCATACAAACCATGTTTCGTTTTAAAAGCGGTTTTCCACTCGTCACCTTCGCGCATTCGAATCTGATGGTATCCGCTTTTGAGATCAATTTTTGAGAATAACTTGGCACCACTTAACTCATCGAGCATATCATCTAAACGCGGTATGGGATGCCTATACTTGATGGTGATTTTATTTACGGCACGGCAATCGACGCACATGCGCCATGTTCCGTCCTTCTTTGGTACCAACAAAACCGGTACAGCGCATGGGCTAAGGCTCTCTCGAATATAGCCCTTTTCCATGAGTTCGTTGATTTGACGTTGAAGCTCTTTGGTTTCTTCGGGATTGGTTCGGTATGCTGGCCGATTAGGAATAACAGCTCCGGGCATTAAATCGATTTGGTGCTCAATCCCACGAAGTGGTGGCAAACCACTTGGCACTTCATCTGGAAAAACGTCTTTGAAATCCTGCAAGAGAGACAAAACAGAAGAAGGGGGATCTCCGGATAAGTCGTTAGTATTAAACAAATTTTCCTTATACATAAGTACAAGGATCGATTGTTTTGCCAAAAACGCTTTTCGAACATCACTTGCTTTTGCAAAGACATTCAATTTTTCACTCACTTTTTCTTTTTCTTCTTTTTCTTTTATCGCTCTCTTTTCATTCTCTTTTTTTAAATTTTCTTTTTTTTATCATTTTTCTTTTCTTTTGTATTTTCGCTCTTTTCTTTTTCTCTCATTTGATCTACAGAATTTTTTAACTTAAGTTGATCCTCATAAACTTGCTTTGGCGTCAATGGTGCTAAGGTTACATTTCTCCCCAGATGCTTGAAAGAATATCGATTTGAGTAACCATCGTGCATAACTCGACGATCGAATTGCCATGGACGGCCCAATAACAAGTGACTCGCGTGCATCGGAACAGCATCGGAAAGCACTTCATCGGAATATTTTCCAATGGAAAAGGAGACTAGAACTTGCTTTGTCACCTTTAACTCTCCTCCATCGTTGAGCCATTGAAGTTTGTACGGAGTTGGATGCTTGGTGGTTGGTAGATTTAATTTTTCCACCATGAGAGTGCTCGCGACGTTCGTACAACTTCCTCCATCGATGATGACACTACATAGCTTTCCTTGTACTTGACAACGAGTATGGAAGATGTTCTCTCGTTGTTGTTCATCGTCGATGCTTTGGATGCTTAGACTTCTTTTAACAACGAGGAGTTCTCCATCAAGAGCGTGTTCAACTTCTTCATCGCTTTCAGAAATGATTTTGGGCTCGTCTTCAAGATCTTCCTCCTCCAATTCGATTTCTCCATTTGCTCGAACCACCATGACATTGCGGTTGGGACATTGACTTGCAATATGGCCCCTTCCTAGGCACTTAAAACACTTAATATCTCTTGAACGATTAGCAAATGAATCGGTTGCCTTACCTTTGCTCGTATCGCCCATAGGTTTGTTTGCTTTAGTAGGCACCATTGGCTCCTTGGCAAGGATTGGTGGATTAGTTTTACTCGAACTTTGCCCCCATCTAGTTGTGCTTGGGGTAGGAAAACTTCGAGTGGTACTCTTTCGCTTGAGTTGTTTCTCCACCTTAATGGCCATGTGTACCATGTCCACTATCTCAACATAATGTTGGAGTTCCACAATGTTAGCGATATCTCGGTTGAGACCAGCAAGGAATCGCGCCATTGTTGCTTCACGATCTTCTTGGACATCGGCTCGGATCATTGCGATCTCCATCTCTTTGAAATAATCCTCAACACTCTTTGAACCTTGAGTGAGGTTTTGAAGCTTTTGATAGAGTTCCTGATGGTAGTAGGAGGGAATGAAACGACGTCGCATCACGGCCTTCATCTCGGCCCAAGTGGATATTGGTCGTTCCCCATTCCTTCTTCGGCTCGTAGTGAGTTGATCCCACCATATCATAGCATAATCGGAGAATTCTATGGCCGCCAACTTCACCTTTTTGATCTCGGAATAGTTGTGACAATCGAAGACCAATTCAATCTTCTTTTCCCACTCCAAGTAAGCTTCCGGATCAGACTTTCCTTGAAAGGATGGAATGGATAGTTTAATGTTCCTTAAGTCGTCATCCATACGTCTTTGATTCCGATTACCTCGGTTCCTTCGACCTCTTCGTCCTTCACTTATGTTTGATCCTTGATCACTTTCGACTTCATTCGGATCATATAGGTCGTCTTGATTGATTTCCATTTGGTCTCGCCCTCTTTGCGGCCCTTGGGGTGTACGCTCTCGTTGATTTCCCAATTCAACTCGATCCAACCGTTCGTTAATAGATTCTAACTCACCTCGGATCATGCGTTGGATTTCTCGTAACAAAGCTTGTTGAGCCAAATCCGGCACTCCACCTCCTCCAGGCGCAATGTTTCGGATTGGTTTCCTTCCACCTCCTTCCGCCATATTTCGTTCAGGACTTTGAGACATGTAAATAAAAACCTCACAGCACAATCCTCACAAAATCTCTCACAGAAAGAATTAAACACTCCACTCGTGTTTCACTCAATTTCGGCTTTTAACTTGATGTACCTCTCGTGCCTTTTACCACTCACTTTCCTCTCGTGATTTCGTAAGCGACTCGTAGTGACTTAGTCTTAGTTCAGTGGGTCGGCTTCAAATGGCTTTACAAGGGATTGATGTTAGGTTACGGGTAGGCTAAAAGAAACAAGAAAGGTTTTAGGCTAAGTGTGGCTTAGAAGATGAATGGAAGAAAATGCCAAACTTACAAACTCGAAACACTTTTTTTTATATCGAAATTTTTTTTTTAATTGCGTGAAATTTCACTACGGGGGATATAAAAGGGTGTAAAATGAGATTTTGGAAAAATTTCTATTGAAGTGTCTCCAGACTCTTTTTTTTTTTTTTTTTTTTTTTTTTTTTACGGATCTTTCACGTTCTTTTCGTCCGCACCTAAACCGTATGCAATTTTTTTTTTCAATTTTTTTTTCGAACTTTTTTTTACGCACCTATTTCAAATTGACTTCGAGTGCTCGTACTTCTCGTTTTTACCAGCTCTGATACCAAATGATACGATCTCAGTTTAGTAGTTGAGTCCGAGTCGTTTAGTTCCCGATCGTAAACGAAGAAGTAGATTAGACGAGAAGGAGTTAGAATATATTTGTGTACAAAGAAGTAAGATAAGTTCGTGCAAAGTTGGATGTGGATTTGGTTTAAGTCGAAATGGTATGAATAGAATGGAAGAGTTCGGTTTAGGATAATTAAGAAATGGTATTTGGTTTTGGTACGTTTTGGTATTTGGGAATTGGCACGAAATGGTATGGAATTGGTATGAAATAGTATGGTATTTGGTACGAATTGGTTATGGTTCAAAGAGGTCAAGAATGAACCAACACTAAAGAAAAGTGTCGACCCGAAACTTATAGGACCTAAATGAATTGGAAATGGTTGAAAAGGACCTTGACCCGATACTTAGGAAAGTATGAACCAAAGGTATCAAAGGTGAACGCCACACTCGGGTTTAAGGAGTGATAAGTTCGGAAAAGACTCGGAAAAATGCCACTAAAAGCTTAGATAAGTCTTACGGGTCTCGAACGAAATTTGAGAGAAAATGCCTCACAAATTTGGCAGCAATTCGCTAATTAAAATGTCAAAAGTCCCATTTACAAATGAACAAACAAATATTTATAGTTCTTCAAAGGCTAGCCGAATAGACAAACTTAAAAGCTAAGAAAAATCAAGAAAATTCCAGAATTAATTCCTCCATAAGATTCGGCTGAATGGGCATTCAAATGGGCAGCTTAAGCATGAAGCAAATGCACCTTGCAAAGATGAATGCATCGGTAGATCAATGGTCTTGTCCAGGTTCGGCCTTGCTCTTAAATTACTCCTTAAATTGGCACTTGTTGGCTGAAAAGATAGGAACATTAAAGATAGTTGTTGAACAGCCACACAAGTGTGAAAAGTCAGTTTTGAAGAGTCAAATATGTGAACATATAGAACCGAACAGCCAAGATGAATCCAGCAATGTGAAAAGAATTAAAAGTCGGCTGAATGGTCAACTTGGGAGTAGGAAACAATAGCTTCTTTGGCCGAATGGTCACCTAGGATACTTCAAACAGCAGCCAAATTTAATTCCCCAAACATGCATGTGCCGTCCCCTTACATGTATCTTCTTTTAATTCATTCATGCACCAAGGACGTCCAAATGGGATGTACCTACAGCAAAATTTATTCAATAAATCAAATACATTTTTAAACACATTAATTTGGCAGCAAATGACACAAAAATTATGCACATTAAATTCGGCCACCTTAGGACATAATTAAAACATGTAATAAAATTGACACATTAAAACATGCATAAAAAAACATATTAATGAGCTGTAGAAATTAAGACAAATTAATAACATATAATTATAACTCAATTATCATGCATAATTAAATTTGTCCAGATTTTAAACCAAATAAATAATGAATATTAATTGAGCTGTAATAAACTAATTAAATGACTCAAATAATTATTTCAGCTACTATAATAAGGTCTTAATGAAATTGAGCTAGTTCGAGCTCATTGAGCTTGAAATGGAAGTTAATTCAGCTCGTATTAAAGTGCAAGGAAGGCTCATCGAGTTTGTCCAAGCTTCGTCAATGCGTCCAACCAAAGTCTCGCCCCAAACTTGATCTACTAAGGCTGAAACAGCCTCCTTGAATTGTTTAGCTCGTGATCGGGTGATTGGACCTTGAGGAAGCTCCAAAGGCTCCTTGCTCGAGCTAGGTTGGACTTGAAGCGTGGCTGTATCAGTAGACACGATTCATAATATTATTTGGGAGCTTAGGAGTAGCCTAAACCCCTACTCTAAGTTTTGAGTGTAAGATTTCTTACCCCTCGTTTAATTTGCAAAGTATGTGATTGAATGATGTGGATTGAGTATAAAATTATGACAATATGACATGTGATATATATTGTTATAGCCCTTGTGAATGTGTTAGTTGTGAGAATATTAAACATGCCAAATAACAGTGATGATATTGTGTTAGCGATATAAATATGCATTGAAAGTGTGCAGAAAATGGTATGTATGTATGCGTTGAATTATAGAATGTGATGCTAATGTAACAGGTAATGTGTGTGAATACTTGTATATGATAAACTGATTTTAATACACACATGTCAAATCTAATAAATGATAGCTTAACAAGCATTATTGTGACACTTAAAGTGCAATTAAATGTGAATTCGATTAGTGTGCATTGTGTATGAAGTTGTGATGTGAATTGATGAATATGAAAAGAGATTATGCGCATTAAAATAGTAATTAAATGTGTGTATTGCAAATATTTTGGCCTTGTGATCTATTAAAACCGTTGGATATAATTGACATGCCATAGGATTGTGAGTACTCATTTTTGTGTTTTGTGATTTGGGTAGTGAGGCCTGGGACAATTTGGAGAGAAAAGGTAATGTGAGCTAAGCTCCATTCATTAGGACATGTTGGTGTGTTGGAGAGTGTTTAGCTTTATGCTACACTTATGGGATATGTTAGACTCTTTGAGTCATTGGTGTGATAGAGATCTGTGTATCTAATGCGTGGTGATAGAGCCCACTTTTATGTTTCATGTTTCCAAGTTGCCAAATGATCATAATATGATTAATATATGAAAATGTTGTATGTAAATGCATGTGAATAAATCAGTTAGACTTGTGAGTTATTAAAGCATGAACACGTTGTTTTATCCTGATGAATTATCGTTAAATGAATTATATATATACGAGTTGAGTGTAATTGCATGTAAGAGTATATGCTAATTTTATGATTTAATGAAGCGTGAATATGTTATTTTGAGTTGGTTAAAATATGGTTGTGAATGTGTTGTAGTATGCTCATGTTTAACCTTTGAAGTTGTGTATACTTTGTGGTTATTTCGACATTCACTGAGCTTGTTTAAGCTCACCCACTCTTTCTAATCATTGTAGATATTTAGTGTTTGCGGTGTGAGCGGTGCAAAAATTCCAAGAAAGTGATCTAAGTTAGGCTTAGTAAATTGAGTAGGTGGTTTTATTACTATAATTTTGACTGAGGGAATAAGGCAATATGGTAGACTTGTGGTTGATTATTGCAATGATATTTTTGGATGTTTGCATGATTTCATTACTCATACAAATTATGGATGTATGCCATCAGTTTGTTGGTTTACATGGTTTAATTTGTTGATGATTCATTAAACTGCAAATATGGACATTTTATTTATGATTGTTGAGTATGAACTTATTGATATGGTATGTGCTTAATTGTGTTAAATTCCCTATTTTGGTATAATTTTTGCTATTGATTAAAGAGGTATCGATTATCGGGCATAAGTATCAATACTTATAAGCTAATTCGAATATGTAGGACAACAATAGCTTATTTTGGCATCGATACCATTTCTCGAGTATCGATACTCGGGGTAAAATACCGATAATTGTTGGGTTTTAACTTTTGAAGGAAAATAAAATGCTAATTTGGTACTGATTTTTTGATCAATATCGATACCATATATTAGAAATATCCATACCATTGAATTAGTGTCGATACCAACGTGATTTTTTGGTAATTTCTGTTACGTAGTTTTTAGATGTATAATTATTATGGGCTCGTTTTTATGTATGTTTGGCATAACTTAACGTCACATAGGGTATTCTTGGATTGGAATCTTTATAATTGATTCAAATTTGATGACATTTGCATGCTAATGAGATGTTATGTGATGTGTGATGTGTGACGGTGGTGTAGCGTTTGTTACTCGAGCTCGACGATTGAGTCAGGTATAAGGTGTTACACTCATAAATATAAAAGCATAAAGTTTAAATGACCCTGACCAACCAAAGCTTCTATGATCCCATCCTAGAAAAAATAAAAAAATTTGAAAAATTGCAAAATTCATGCAAAAACATACTTCAGGTCTTCAATTTTGCCATCACAGACTTCTATTGCGATATCAGTTCACGTTTCCGTCGTTTTCATCTTTCAACTATCAATTCTGTGTCATCATCAGCCACTGTTGGACCACCAGCAACCTCCTGCTGTCGGACCACCGTCAATCACTTGTTGGTTTGGCTGGGTCGAGTTTGTGTCATTTCGATTGGTTTGGATGCGTCTCAATTTTCAAGTTTCATCAAGAGAAATTAGGTTACAAAATTTCTATATCTATTTTCGACTCACATATTTTATTCTAAATAAATAATAAAATAAAACATTATATGGAGGTGATTGTCCACGATCTAAAATATACATGCCCAAGATAATAATGGATTATATTTAAATTTCTAGGAATCACAACTTTGGCAAAATCATTTTATCATCCATAATAATAAATTAATAAAATAATACTATAAAATCATTCACATACATTCCCCTAAACATGCATACAATTACGAGAATATCATATCTTATCAAATAGAATCATACATGAAGAAGAGAGAGAATTTCGGTCTCAGTCTACACTATAAACATAGTACAACTGTAGCTCTAATACCAATTGTTGGAAATATTTCTGTTCAAAAACGGATTTCTTGTACAACAAAAAATAAAATTTTGATACTCGACCCGATTTTGTGATATTTATAGTAATAAACCCTAGACCGAAATCAATTGAGAAATGTGACAATATTGTAGTAAACATGTAGCTGTTTTCTATTTATTTGAACGATGAATAAATAAGTAAAGTTAATTTCACATTTCATTATTATGTATTTTGTATTTTGCATGCACAGTAAAATTGTGACAAGTAAATTTTAGCTCATTGATTGTCTAAAGTTCAAACTGAAGATAAGTGATATTGTAAAGAACATTTGCATTACGAGAAAGACAACTTACTTCAGTAGATAATCTAAATGAGTCTGTAATCTCATACAAGAATCAAAGTGAACATTTGATTCAAATATTGAGAAGGATTATCATGTCATCTACAATTCTACTTGGGGAGATTGCTAGTCTTGGCTATCGGAGCAGTTGACTCCACAAGTAGAGACATAGATGTATTCATTAGTAGAATGATACATTGGATTGGACCCAAAATGAATTAATTCTGAATCCATTTGTGAATCAATTGACTTGTGACATTCATGATGTGATTTACCTAAATCCTGAGTTAGTCACTAACCATGAGTATGCAACTCATATGCTTTGATATAAGCGAAGGCTAATGCTCTAAAGATGATCGAGCCCATAACCGATATGTTGGGTACATGACTTGTTTATGGCATGGCTTTACTAGCAACAATGAAATTCATAGCTCAATTAAAGAGTTAATGATATCCTCTCATCGGCTTTGTATGTATTGATAAATATGGAATGTGGCCAGGAGTTGCTCATTCTCGAACGAGCAATTTATCACAGTCTGTGACACCCCTAAATTGACCCTAGTCGGAAAGCGGTTTCGGGACCGCTAAACCGAGTCACCAAATTATTTGAATATGATATTTATTGTCTAAAATATGTGAATATGAATGTGTGAAAGTTTTAAGCTTCGATTTAGTTAATTGCATGTGAATTTAGTTAATAAGGACTTATGTATGACACTTTTAAAATGTGATAGTTAATCTATAAGGATCAATTAGTGCATGTCATATGAATAAAGGGTTTGCATGTCAAATATCCATTATTAATGAGTAGTGGCCGGCCATGGATGGGTCATTGATGATAATATGAATTCTTTTATTAGCACTATGAGTTTAGAAAATAAAAGAATGAATTAAGAATGATAAAACATGAGGTGAGTGGGAGGAGAAACCAAAGTTGTCTCCCCCTTACTCCCCATTGCCGTGACTAGTGAAAGAGGAGAAAAACAAAGTTCTTTCTTTGTTGTTCAACTTGGCCGAATAGAAGAAACAAAGGAGGAGGAGAATTTCTGGTCACTTGAGTCATTAAAAAGGTTAGTATATTATGTTAAATTGTGAAATTTTAACTTGTTTTAGGTAAATAATCATGGTTCTTACTTAGCCCATGCTAAAATTTGTAATTTTGATGGATGATTGGAGCATTCGGCTAGGGTATAAAGGAAGGGATTTTGGTTGTTTCATCTAAGTATTGATGATGAATGTGTTATGGAAAGAAATTGGTCTTCCTAAGAATATGATTTGTGAATGTTTATATTAGTAATAGCCAAATTAAAGAGGTTTGATGTCTTGAACAAATGTTGTTTATATGTTTTGAATTAAGTAAAAGAATTTATGTTTGAACACTTAAGGATTCGACATTGTTCATGACTATTGTATTTAGAATGAGATTTTGAATATTACGAATATTGGAATGTAAGTATAGGTGTGATCGGTCATAGGAACTTGATATGAAGTTTTGTTAGGTGAGTGATGAATGGCCAAATGAATTATATACATTGTGAGGATGAAATTTGTCTATAAATTGTGTATGTGTGATTTTATTAGTTAATGGCGTTTTGGCATTATATTTTGTTATGTGTGCATTCGGACTTTAGGGGTAATAAGATGAAGTTAAAAGGGTTAAAGAAGTTTCTAAGGCTTGATAAGTTATTGTAGCCATTGCCGATTATATAATTGGTTAAAGGAAACTTCAAATCGTCCATGTATGAATATGTGAGTTGATTATTAAATGAGTATTCGGCAACATTTATAATAATGAATATGAGAGTGTATATACATACATGTTGTGCATAACTTGAGTAATCGACTAAAATATATTTATATGTATGTTGATACCTTATGTATACGCCTTGTGTCAGTGAGACATTCGAATATAAATATGTGTTAAAGTTACATATACAATTGTTTAATGTGACTTATCAAGTACACAAATTTGAAAACGAACGATAATAGACTTAAGTGGTCAATTGATTCAAATGAATTGGTTTTAAAATGTATATGGATGCCGTATGACTATGTTTGATTGGGAAGTAAATTTGTTTGAATTAGCTCAAGAGCTTAGAGGACCAAAGTTGGATAAAGGAAAGGAAAAAGTGATCGAATAGCCGCCGAAATCGTTCGACAACATCCGAGGTAAGTTTTAAGTGATTAAACGTTGAGTAAATTCAATTATAATAGGACATGATGAGTTGATTTAATAAGATATGATGTGGCCATGATATGTTCTAAGCTCAAATGGTAAGTTCTTAAGTGTTTGAGCTTGGGAATTTAAGGGTAATTTGAAATAGTCTGCTTAGGACAGCAGCAGTAACATGACTTTAGAAAATCACCATAAATTTATGGATTTGAATTAGAGGCTGAATGAGACATGAAATTAAAGCTTAATGAGTCTAGTTTCTTATAAAAGAAACCGTGTAAGCAAAGGAATTTCCAATAATGAGATACTTAAAGTTGTGTGAGACAGCGCAGAACGACACTGTAATCCTCTGTTCTGTTTTTAGAAAATCATTATAAATTGTACAAAAATGGTTATAAGATAAAATTTATATTCTTAGACTCCTTAATGAGTCTAGTTTCAAATGAAATCAAATAAAACACATTTTGAATTCTGTAAAATGATAAATTTGATTCGTAGAGAAGAGTGGTCAGATTAGTCAAACAGTGAAACAGGGGAAACTTTAAGAAAAATATGGTATTGATTGGCCAAACCTAAAATTCTGGAAATTTTATGGATGGAAGATATACGAGTCTATATTCAGGAAAAATTAACAGAAAGTGAATTGGAGTTTTGTAGCTCCAGTTATAAATAATTTAGTGACTATTGCTCAGGAAAAACTGCTTGTGCTGAATTTGAGATTGTGTTGTACACCTTGATAAACTTGTTTTAGTTGCTCATAAGCTATTGATTAAACCCATACGTGAATTCTAAATTGTGATATTGGAAAATGATAGATGTAGATTCAGCCAAGACAGTGTGTATACGTGAAAGTATATGTGGTATGTGAAGTATATTTGGATAATTGTGATGTGAATACATGAAAATCTATATTTTGATTTAGGATTCTATGTGATGGATGTGAACATGCATATATGAGATAAGGCCTAATGGCCGATGTGATGAATGTGAAAGTGTATATATGTGATAAGGCCTAATGGCCGATGTGATGAATGTGAAAGTGTATATATGTGATAAGGCCTACTGGCCGATGTGATGAATGTGAAAGTGTATATATATGTGATAAGGCCTAATGGCCGATGCGATGAATGTGAAAGTGTATATATATGTGATAAGGCCTAATGGCCGATGTGATGAATGTGAAAGTGTATATATGTGATAAGGCCTAATGGCCGATGTGATGAATGTGAAAGTGTATATATATGTGATAAGGCCTAATGGCCGATGTGATGAATGTGAAAGTGTATATATGTGATAAGGCCTAATGGCCGATGTGATGAATGTGAAAGTGTATATATGTGACAGGGCGAGTGGCCAACGTGATGGATGTGAAAGTGTATAAATGTGATAAGTCCCGAATGGCATTTGTGTCAGTACTATATCCGGGTTAAAACCCCGCAGGCTTTATGCGAGAATATTATCACTAATTAATGTCCGTAAGCTTCGTGCTCGTACTATATCTGAGCTCTAAAGACCCGATGACTACGTGTGGAGATTTTGTCCGGGTAAGACCCGATAACTTCGTGTGGAGATTTCGTGTGAGCTAAAGGTCTCACCGATAATCCGAGTAGAGGTTAAAGCTATAAGACTTCGTAATAAGAATTGCTTATAAATATATTCAATGCGAAAGGTTAAACAGGTATGTACTCCAAGTTTATATGTGAGCTTGATTTGCACTAAATCATAAGGTAGTTATGTGATGCATACGAGAGCAATCTATGAGACTATTCCTATGATTATGTGACGTCGGATCAGTGTGAGAGGTTATGTGAAATCATACGATATATCTATGTCACATGAGCTCACTTTTATGTGAAAGTTTATCTACCTATTGTATATGATGAGATGTGCATATTCCCTAAAGGGATGGTATGCCCGAAGGAAGAGTGAAATAAAAATACGAACAACTATGTTATAATTTGATTGTTATCTGTTGACACTGCTTAAAACTTACTAAGCATTGTAATGCTTACTCCGTTTACTCTGTTTCCTCTGTTTTATAGATCTCATTGCGAAGCTACAGGCTCGGGGATTGTCAGCAACTAGTCACACTATCACTATCCACTGCTTGTTACTGTTATGTTTAGAACTATTTTATGGCATGTATAGAATAGACTAGTGGCGGAAGAATATTTTTGGTTAATGTATATAAGCCATGCGAAAATGGCATCTTTTGAATGTTTACTTAGTGAAGTTTAAATTTTATCTCTGGCTGTGCTTAGTACTTATTTAAATGAATGATCTTTATTTCAAGAAAAAGTTTAAAATTTTACTGTTCTGACATGAGTTACAAGTCCGGTAATGCCCCTTACCTATTCCGGCGACGGTTACGGGATAGGGGTGTGACATTTTATTGGTATCAGAGCTACGGTTTAGTCGATTCTAGGACTAACGTAGCACGCGTGAGTCTATCTATACGTGCCATAAAGTGATAAAATGATAGTGTGATGATTTTTGACTATTAAAATGTGTTTGCTGTATTGTAATGAATCTTGATCCCGATCGAGCTGTAGCAAGCTTCTAACTATGAGAATCTGCGATATAACTTCACTTAGATATGCCTAAATTGTTAAGTTGATCAGGTACGTATCATATACTCGTATTTGAATTTCGATTTGGATTGAATTA
Organism: Gossypium hirsutum; assembly: GCF_007990345.1. Classification (NCBI taxonomy): domain Eukaryota; kingdom Viridiplantae; phylum Streptophyta; class Magnoliopsida; order Malvales; family Malvaceae; genus Gossypium; species Gossypium hirsutum. Next base: position 64,333,959 of record NC_053428.1, read on the forward strand.
TAAGGGTATAAGTGATGCAATTTTGAAAGAGTGTTATGACTATAAATGTGATTTTTGTATGTGGCTATGGAACTGGAAGTTGAATGGTCGATAAGCATGTTGTGTTTGTATTCAAGTAATGTAAATGATATACTAATGTGTATTGCTATATGTGTATATGTACATGAGAATTGAGAGTGAAATGTCCGGGCTAAATCCCGAAGAGCATTCGTGCTAGTGATGTATCCGGACTAAGTTCCGAAGAGCATTCGTGCTAGTGATGTATCCGGACTAAGTTCCGAAGAGCATTCGTGCTAGTGATGTATCCGGGCTAAATCCCGAAGAGCATTCGTGCTAGTGATGTATCCGGACTAAGTTCCGAAGAGCATTCGTGCTAGTGATATATCCGTGCTAAACCCCAAAGAGCATTCGTGCTGGTGTTATATCCGGGCTAGGTCCCGAAGAGTAATCATGTGGGTGACGTGTATTCGGGCCTTCGTGCCTAGTAGGCTTCGTGCCGGTAATTTGAGCAAAGTTTAAGTGCTCATTACTATACGAATTCAAATTTAAATGAGATGATATGTTTAAAAGTGTACATACATGATGTTTATAGACTTGGTTAAGTCATATCAATGTGTATTAACGAATGAATAAGAGCACTATGTATGTGAATGATTAGAGGCACTGTGTGTGTGCGAATTCCTTTAACCGAGCACTATGAGTGCGAGATCGGTCAGTGGGCACTAAGTGTGTGAAGTGGAATTCATGTAAGACCTCGTTTGGGACGAAGGCATTGATTTGAGATAGTGTGTAAGACCATGTCTGGGACATGGCATCGGCTCGATATGTGAGAATATGTAAGACCATATCTAGGATATGGCATTGTAAGAGCTATATGTGCTATTGCTGAATGGACACTATTTTGTTAATCTTGTTCAAGAAATTATTTTGATTAAGTTTCGACATTCGAAAGTTTGAAAGAATTTTTGATGAATGTTGATAATTTTGGATATACGAGTTATGCGCTAGAATAAATCTCATGCCAGTGTATTATATTAGGCTTTATGCCTATTCGACTGTATACGGGTAACGTTAACTATGATTGAATGTGCTAAATGAACTAAATGTTCAGGTACGTGGAAGTTGACTTTTCTTTTGGAAATGAGTTAAGTTGAATATTGAGATGTGATAAAGTTATAAAGGATATTTATTGGGATGTTTGAGTATATGTGTACTTTCGGTTAGGTTACAGCTTATTCATGAATGAAAATGTGGGTTACAAATATGTGGGTTGATGATGTGAATTATACATGTTAATATGTGCTTAATATGTGTTTGAAATGCATTTCTGAATTAAGTTAAGTGATTATTGCTTATGAAATCAAGAAAATGAGATATTTGTGCATACTTGTAGAAATGTTTATGTATTTGTTTTAAGATAAGAAAATGATTTTATAGATCGATGCGAAATCAGTAATGAATTACAATTGCTATCGATGAGCTAATGTTTATATGGATATAATTCAATAAGAGGACGTTATCCTAAACTATGCATCGATAGAAATTTTCGAGGACGAAAATCCCTAAAGGGGGGAAGAGTTGTGACACCCCTAAATTGACCCTAGTCGGAAAGCGGTTTCGGGACCGCTAAACCGAGTCACCAAATTATTTGAATATGATATTTATTGTCTAAAATATGTGAATATGAATGTGTGAAAGTTTTAAGCTTCGATTTAGTTAATTGCATGTGAATTTAGTTAATAAGGACTTATGTATGACACTTTTAAAATGTGATAGTTAATCTATAAGGATCAATTAGTGCATGTCATATGAATAAAGGGTTTGCATGTCAAATATCCATTATTAATGAGTAGTGGCCGGCCATGGATGGGTCATTGATGATAATATGAATTCTTTTATTAGCACTATGAGTTTAGAAAATAAAAGAATGAATTAAGAATGATAAAACATGAGGTGAGTGGGAGGAGAAACCAAAGTTGTCTCCCCCTTACTCCCCATTGCCGTGACTAGTGAAAGAGGAGAAAAACAAAGTTCTTTCTTTGTTGTTCAACTTGGCCGAATAGAAGAAACAAAGGAGGAGAAGAATTTCTGGTCACTTGAGTCATTAAAAAGGTTAGTATATTATGTTAAATTGTGAAATTTTAACTTGTTTTAGGTAAATAATCATGGTTCTTACTTAGCCCATGCTAAAATTTGTAATTTTGATGGATGATTGGAGCATTCGGCTAGGGTATAAAGGAAGGGATTTTGGTTGTTTCATCTAAGTATTGATGATGAATGTGTTATGGAAAGAAATCGGTCTTCCTAAGAATATGATTTGTGAATGTTTATATTAGTAATAGCCAAATTAAAGAGGTTTGATGTCTTGAACAAATGTTGTTTATATGTTTTGAATTAAGTAAAAGAATTTATGTTTGAACACTTAAGGATTCGACATTGTTCATGACTATTGTATTTAGAATGTGATTTTGAATATTACGAATATTGGAATGTAAGTATAGGTGTGATCGGTCATAGGAACTTGATATGAAGTTTTGTTAGGTGAGTGATGAATGACCGAATGAATTATATACATTGTGAGGATGAAATTTGTATATAAATTGTGTATGTGTGATTTTATTAGTTAATGGCGTTTTGGCATTATATTTTGTTATGTGTGCATTCGGACTTTAGGGGTAATAAGATGAAGTTAAAAGGGTTAAAGAAGTTTCTAAGGCTTGATAAGTTATTGTAGCCATTGCCGATTATATAATTGGTTAAAGGAAACTTCAAATCGTCCATGTATGAATATGTGAGTTGATTATTAAATGAGTATTCGGCAACATTTATAATAATGAATATGAGAGTGTATATACATACATGTTGTGCATAACTTGAGTAATCGACTAAAATATATTTATATGTATGTTGATACCTTATGTATACGCCTTGTGTCAGTGAGACATTCGAATATAAATATGTGTTAAAGTTACATATACAATTGTTTAATGTGACTTATCAAGTACACAAATTTGAAAACGAACGATAATAGACTTAAGTGGTCAATTGATTCAAATGAATTGGTTTTAAAATGTATATGGATGCCGTATGACTATGTTTGATTGGGAAGTAAATTTGTTTGAATTAGCTCAAGAGCTTAGAGGACCAAAGTTGGATAAAGGAAAGGAAAAAGTGATCGAATAGCCGCCGAAATCGTTCGACAACATCCGAGGTAAGTTTTAAGTGATTAAACGTTGAGTAAATTCAATTATAATAGGACATGATGAGTTGATTTAATAAGATATGATGTGGCCATGATATGTTCTAAGCTCAAATGGTAAGTTCTTAAGTGTTTGAGCTTGGGAATTTAAGGGTAATTTGAAATAGTCTGCTTAGGACAGCAGCAGTAACATGACTTTAGAAAATCACCATAAATTTATGGATTTGAATTAGAGGCCGAATGAGACATGAAATTAAAGCTTAATGAGTCTAGTTTCTTATAAAAGAAACCGTGTAAGCAAAGGAATTTCCGATAATGATATACTTAAAGTTGTGTGAGACAGCACAGAATGACACTGTAATCCTCTTATCTGTTTTTAGAAAATCATTATAAATTGTACAAAAATGGTTATAAGATAAAATTTATATTCTTAGACTCCTTAATGAGTCTAGTTTCAAATGAAATCAAATAAAACACATTTTGAATTCTGTAAAATGAGAAATTTGATTCATAGTGAAGAGTGGTCAGATTAGTCAAACAGTGAAACAGGGGAAACTTTAAGAAAAATATGGTATTGATTGGCCAAACCTAAAATTCTGGAAATTTTATGGATGGAAGATATACGAGTCTATATTCAGGAAAAATTAACAGAAAGTGATTTGGAGTTTTGTAGCTCCAGTTATAAATAATTTAGTGACTATTGCTCAGGAAAAACAGCTTGTGCTGAATTTGAGATTGTGTTGTACACCTTGATAAACTTGTTTTAGTTGCTCATAAGCTATTGATTAAACCCATATGTGAATTCTAAATTGTGATATTGGAAAATGATAGATGTAGATTCAGCCAAGACAGTGTGTATACGTGAAAGTATATGTGGTATGTGAAGTATATTTGGATAATTGTGATGTGAATACATGAAATCTATATTTTGATTTAGGATTCTATGTGATGGATGTGAACATGCATATATGAGATAAGGCCTAATGGCCGATGTGATGAATGTGAAAGTGTATATATGTGATAAGGCCTAATGGCCGATGTGATGAATGTGAAAGTGTATATATGTGATAAGGCCTACTGGCCGATGTGATGAATGTGAAAGTGTATATATATGTGATAAGGCCTAAAGGCCGATGCGATGAATGTGAAAGTGTATATATATGTGATAAGGCCTAATGGCCGATGTGATGGATGTGAAAGTGTATATATGTGATAAGGCCTAATGGCCGATGTGATGAATGTGAAAGTGTATATATATGTGATAAGGCCTAATGGCCGATGTGATGAATGTGAAAGTGTATATATGTGATAAGGCCTAATGGCCGATGTGATGAATGTGAAAGTGTATATATGTGATAAGGCCTAATGGCCGATGTGATGAATGTGAAAGTGTATATATGTGACAGGGCCGAGTGGCCAACGTGATGGATGTGAAAGTGTATAAATGTGATAAGTCCCGAAGGGCATTTGTGTCAGTACTATATCCGGGTTAAAACCCCGCAGGCTTTATACGAGAATATTATCACTGATTAATGTCCGTAAGCTTCGTGCTCGTACTATATCCGAGCTCTAAAGACCCGATGACTACGTGTGGAGATTTTATCCGGGTAAGACCCGATAACTTCGTGTGGGGATGTCGTCTGAGCTAAAGGTCTCACCGATAATCCGAGTAGAGGTTAAAGCTATAAGACTTCGTAATAAGAATTGCTTATAAATATATTCAATGCGAAAGGTTAAACAGGTATGTACTCCAAGTTTATATGTGAGCTTGATTTGCACTAAATCATAAGGTAGTTATGTGATGCATACGAGAGCAATCTATGAGACTATTCCTATGATTATGTGACGTCGGATCAGTGTGAGAGGTTATGTGAAATCATACGATATATCTATGTCACATGAGCTCACTTTTATGTGAAAGTTTATCTGCCTATTGTATATGATGAGATGTGCATATTCCCTAAAGGGATGGTATGCCCGAATGAAGAGTGAAATAAAAATACGAACAACTATGTTATAATTTGATTGTTATCTGTTGACACTGCTTAAAACTTACTAAGCATTGTAATGCTTACTCCGTTTACTCTGTTTCCTCTGTTTTATAGATCTCATTGCGAAGCTACAGGCTCGGGGATCGTCAGCAACTAGTCACACTATCACTATCCACTGCTTGTTACTGTTATGTTTAGAACTATTTTATGGCATGTATAGAATAGACTAGTGGCGGAAGAATATTTTTGGTTAATGTATATAAGCCATGCGAAAATGGCATCTTTTGAATGTTTACTTAGTGAAGTTTAAATTTTATCTCTGGCTGTGCTTAGTACTTATTTAAATGAATGATCTTTATTTCAAGAAAAAGTTTAAAATTTTACTGTTCTGACATGAGTTACAAGTCCGGTAATGCCCCTTACCTATTCCGGCGACGGTTACGGGATAGGGGTGTTACACAGTCATTTGTTGGCAGTGATTGTATTAATCATTAAGAAGACACAGTGGTGAAAATGAGATAAATAGGATTGGATTGAGTCAACGAATTTAACTAAAATAAAACAAGGATATCATAGGAGGGTAAAACACATATGACAAGGTCATTGGACAAAGTAGTTTGATGAATTGCTTTCATAAAGGGTATACAATAAGGATTTTTCAATCATGATACTTCTTTTGAACTAACTTAATGATTAAGTAATTGCAATTATTGGAATGATGCTTCTAGACATAATTGCAATCATTAGAGCCTAATTGTGTATGTCCAATTGGTCCCTCGCTAGCTCAACAAAAGTTCAATCAAAGTGCATTTGAATCAGAAGAAAATTCTACAACTTCGGGAATTATTTAATTGAGTCAATTTATTCGATGTGAAATTAAATTAAGTAGTCCTAAGAACTGTTCAACTAGAGAATTTGGTTGAAGAATTTTCTTAAAAAATTAATTTGGAAAATCTAAGTGATTTTTAGAAAAATTAAATTTGATAAAGTAAAATTAAATTAATCAAATCAAATCAATTAAAATTAATATGATATTTTTAGAAGTTAATTTTCAAGTCAGACAATTGACCCAATAGGTAATTAAACTTGAAAATTGGACTGAGATCGTAAATTGGGCCCGAGGGCCTAAAATTGAGACTAAGACCCAAAAAATGGTCAAATTAGGCCTGATATGTGAAATCGGACCAATGGTCCAATCGATGGCTAGATCGGACTAGTAGGGTCATCATTGACCTGGACTAAATCGACGGCAACCGAACTGTCTCAGGATGCCGTAAGGGTGTCGCACCTGCATCATTGAACATGGTAGTGCTAGTGGCTGCGACGGCGACGTCTTGGTGGCTGGCAATGGTTGGTCATTAGTGGTTGGGCAATGGAAGAGTTACACTCCTATTGGGGCTCTACCAGAGAATTTGATTTCATATTAGTTATTCAAAAAATATTATTATTTTAATATTTTAATATTAAATTTAGATTTAATACTTATCTTAATAGTATTTTATTAATTTAATATTAAAGTGATTATTTTAATATTAAATTTAATTTAATGTTTATCTACAAGATAAACATTTTATTATTTTAATAAAATTTAAATAAATATTATATTAATTTAATATTAAAGAGATTAAGTTTAATCATAGTTGAATTCTCTAAACTCTCCCTATATAAAGAGAACAGTGGGTCATTATTTACACGCACTTGACTTCAAGAGAAAATTGTAGAGAGAAAATTCTCTGAAGAGATTATTCCATAAAATTTCTAAAGATATTTTTCTGATTTACAACTTGACCCAAAAGTTTAGAGAAATTGCAAAATTACCCCACTGGTAATTTTTGTGAAAAATTTTCTGATTCGAAGCGAGTCCACATTTGGCAGACGTGAGCTTGAGGATAGCCGAGAAGACTACCAGGTCGAAGCGCTCATCTACACAAATCGAAAATGTATAATTTTGATTAAGTGTTTATTATTTTAGCTATCACAAACAAGATCTTATTTTGGAAAAAAATTAAAACTCTGGTTTTCCCCTAAATTTATTTTCGCTGTGTTTTCCAAACCCCTTTTTTCAACAAAATCATACCTTTGTTTTCAAATAAATAGACCCTTGCCGTTCTCTACTTTCAACCAAACGATGTTCTCCCCTATTCTCGTATCACGAATTGCTTTGAGTGTGGGTTCGAACAAAACGAATCAAATACAGAGACAAGAAATAATTTTCTTTTCTTTTAGGTGAAAACGAAAATTCTCTTCTCAAATAGAAACTGATAGAATTGTTATTCTAGAAAATATATTTAATTCTTAGAAAATAAAAATCTCTCTATTTTTGGACATAATAAAAATACCTAAAAGTTGAGTTAATATGTAATGGCCCGATTTTGGGCCCAATCGCAACAATGGTTTCGGGACCACTAATTCGAGGTCAGAAAAATTATTTTTAATATTATTTCATATGTTTGGCATAATTATATGAGAGTATGAAAATTTTAGTGAATTAATTTTAGCGATTTCATGCTTAATTGTGAAAAAGGACTAAATCGCATAAAGTGCAAAAGTCCTATTTTGATAGCTAAGGCTGTCAAATAGCTAGAGAACCAAAATTGGGGGTCTTAAAAGAGAAAATAGACCCCTTAGAAGCTGATGACCGGCCATAGGGGACAAGAAATTCAAATAGTCAAATAGGCAGGTGACTTAATGTATAATAAAATATTACCCTAGTGTCTAGCCATCATCTTTTTCATTTCTTCCTTCTCTGCCACCGAAATTTTCAGAAAAAATTGGGTTTTTGGGAGCATGAAATTTCAACACCTTGTAACCCTTACAAGTAAGTGATCTTGATGGGTTTTTTTGATGGTTTTTGTACTTTTAGAAACTTTGTAGCATGAGCCTTCAAATAAGGGGACTATTTTGCAAAAAGGTTGAAAGTCTAGGGTTTTACCATGAGAGTGTTCATGTTGTTTTCTAAAATTTTATGGAAGAAAATGAATCATGGTGGTGAAATAAAAAACTTTTGTGAAGTAGTTTTCATGGAAACCCTATCTAGGGACCATTTAGCATAAGTTGTAAAACAGTTGATAAATGTGTGAAATAATGAGAATTTTGGGTTGCTCCTAGTATAAAAAGTATTCATCTAGGCTTGGTTAATGAGAAAATATGATAAAAATTTATTTTTGGGTCTAGGGGAAAAATGGTCATTTTGTGAAAATCTAAGGGCAAAATCGTCATTTTGCCCAATTATGAATTGTTGAGTACCTAGATCAATAAAATCATTAAATTTGTGAGTTTTTATCATTATAGATCAAGAATTACAAAATTCAGGCCTAGATTGGGGAAAAACAAAACAAGTAGACTAAGCTGAACTAGTTTTCTACATTTTGTAATCCGAGGTAAGTTGTATGTTAATAATGCAACTAAATCTTTATGATGTGTAATTGAGTTTATATGGCATAAATTGTCTTGATTTTGAATATGAGAATACATGTTGAGATATTTACATAGTAAAGACTTTCGTTGAGCATTTGGAATAAACTTGGATATTTGTACCGTGATAATAGGTGATATGTGTACTAGTGTAAGACATGCCAAAGCATGAGAGCCAGTGTAAGACATGTCTTGGACATGCATCAGCCTCAAGATATTTAAGCCAGTGTAAGACATGTCTAGGACATGTATTGACATTGAGACAAGAGCTAGTGTAAGACATGTCTAGGACATGCATCGGCCTCGCAATATACAAGCTAGTGTAAGACCTGTCTGGGACATGGCGTCAGCTTGTTGTGTGTCAATGTAAGACCTGTCTGAGACATGGTATTGAAACCGATAGATGAGAGCCAGTGTAAGACCTATTTGGGACATGACATTGGCCTCGCTATATGAAAACCAGTGTAAGACCAGGTCTGGGACATAGTGTCGGTATCTTGACCCATATTAGGGCTATTGAGTATCCAATAGTATTCCAAATGGTTCAACAAAAGGTTTATGATTTATATCAAAATGAGAAAATTTATGATCATGTGATGAGTGGTAAAGGTACCTAATTGAAAAGTATAAGATATGGGCTCAATGTATGCAATATGAGTTGTACTGGATGGTGATGAGTAAGTTGTACTTACATTTATTTATGGTATTCATAAATAAGCTATGAAAGGTTATGAGCATATTACTTTATGATAAGTAGTTGTTGTTTATTTTCATGCAACTTACTAAGCATTATGCTTACTCCCTCTCCTTTCCATTTTCTTAAAGTGTCGCCTACTTAGCTCGAGGATCATTGGACGTTGAAGGTATCGATCATACTATCAATCGAAGCACTCAGTACAGTTGGTTTTATTATTTTGAATATGGCATGTATAGGGCTTAGACTTTTGAGTTTTGTGTCAATATTAATTTGGCCAAATGTGTTTACTTGGGATGAATCCCTTCATTTTGTATGAAGCCTTGGATAATGGCTAATGTTCATAATTAATATATGCAAATAATGATATTTTCATGAATGAGATAATGCGTTGTGTGGCTGATTAGACCTTGTATTGTATTGTGGATTTGTCATGTTAGAGGTTACGTAGGTTAGTGCAAGTAAGGGCAGAAAAAAGGCTTGGTAAATAACCTTACTTTGTCCATACGGGTAGACACATGGGCGTGCGTCTAGGCCGTGTGTAACACACGGTCAGCCCCATAGGCGTGTTATCCGGCTGTGTGCCTATTGCACGTTAAATTGACAAGTCAGTATGCATAGGAGTAAACACACGGGCAGAGACACGGTCGTGTGTCTCAGTCGTATGGAGGACACAGCCTCTGACCATGGGCATGTGCCTTGGCTGTGTGCCGCTTACTGGATGCTGACGTCAAAAGCAGAATGTCAAGGTTTTTAGACACGGGGTATAGACACGGGCGTGTGTCGGGCCGTGTGAAAATCCCTGTAGGTTCAAATTTAGAATTTAATTAACACGGGCATGAGACACGGGCATGTCCCTAGATGCAGGCCGTGTGTGTCACACGAGCCATCAGCATGGCCATGTTATAATGACCACATGGGCGTGTTGCCCTTCCACACGGGCGTGTGCCCTGTTTCAAGAGTTATTTTTCTATAGTTAGTTAAAGGACCCGGGTTGGTCCTGAATGGTTTCCAATAGATGTTTGGGGCCTTTTTGGCCCATATTAAGGAGTTTAGACAAAGTTCAAAAAAGTTTTTAATTTGACCGAGTCTTAATGACATCGAAATGATTGTATGCATGTGATTAAGCGTGGTAACGCTTCGTATCCTGTCATAGGGCTCGGGTGTAGTTGTTACATAATAACCTTACTAGTGCCATCCATTTTTTGGGAGAGAATGTAGAACCCTTCTTGAATTGTAGAAGTTTATTTTAACTAGAAAAAAGAAATTGTTGTTCTATTAGGATGTAGGAGCGACAACCCTAGTTAATAATACAAGATTTTGTCATCCCCCTTTATTTCTTAATGAGCTTTTGGTCGTCTGTCATATCGGGTCCAATTACAAGTACTTCCTGGGCTTTTAACCCAATTTGTAACCTCCCAAACCCGGCTTAGACGTTGTGGCTAGATTGAGAAGGCTACATTAGCCACCGAAATGGCTAAGCTAACTTACATTACTTTTGAAGTTTTAAACAAACTCATTTTAGAGAAAACTTGTAATATCCCTAAACAAGGTGTTGCGATCGACCCGATTAAGCAACAAGTAAAACAAAATAGTGGAATAAATTGAGAAATTAAACACAAAAATTTAACATGAAAAAACACCTCCAAAGAGGATAAAAAATCACGGGCAAAGATAATTTTACTATAATGTAAAAGGAACGAAGAGTACAAAAGATGGAGATAAAAACTAAACCTCAAAAACTCGAAAACAAAGAACTCTCAAAACATAACACAAAATTCTCTAAATGTGTTATGAGTTCTAATCTCGAATGGGTGTATTTTCTAAGGTTGTAAAAGAGCCTATTTATAGGCTAAATTCATAGGTCAAATAATAATAAAATAATCTAGACTAATTAGAGTTTGATTGAAACAAACAAATAGAGTTTAACTGAAAGATTATTTCTTAAATTTGACTGAAATAGGAGTCATGCACAACAAATCTCAACTTGACTCATATTTCCACAATGCCATCTTTGTAAAAGCTCGCCATGAGCCTATCTTGAACTGTGCAAGGAATTAACTGAGTCGAATCTGTGCTTAGAAACTGGAAGACTTCTAGCCTTCAACTTGTATACTGCTAAATTGAAATTAACCTAGGTCTGATTTTCACGAACACAGTGCCCTAACTTTTCAAAACCTACATCCAAAATAAAACCTCTCTTCAATGAAACGGTCATACCTTTTTCCTTCATATGACAAAGTTACCTCCGCTCCAAATGAGTTGACTTCGACTTTGTAATAGATGAGGGATGTCTGATTTCACCGTCACTGTAGAACCTTCCAAAATATAAAGACTACCAGTTCTTTTACCTTTTAACAAAATGAGAGCTCCACGAGATACTTTAATGTCGCTCGACTCGATGTTGATTCTGCATCCTTTCAAGTCTAAAATACTCAAGGAGATGAGATTCTTTCATAAATTAGGTACATACCTGACATCTGAGAGTGTCCTAATCGTCCTTTCGTGTATCCTAATTTTAACAGTACTAATACCAATTACCGTACTAGATGAATCATTTCCTATGTGCACAACTCCACCTTCAACCGAACTGCATGTGGAGAACCATTCTTTATTGGGATACATGTGGAAAAAACATCCCGAGGACCCACTCAGACGTGAGCTTGGAGTTATCACTCGTTGACACTAATAAGAAATCATCACTATTTCATCAACCAAATTAGCACCAGCTACATCTTCTTCGTTACTCTCAGCAGTTTTTTTATTTCGCAGTTTATAACAATCTGCTTTGAAGTGACCTAACTTTTTACAATAGCGACACATTTTGTCTCATTTCTTTGATGCTTGCCAAAACAGAAGCTTGCTTATCTACCTTGCTATCCAAACCAAACTCATTGTCAAGTTTGTCTCTACTCAACAAATGACCCTTCACATATTCGAACAAGAGTTTTTCTCTGCCATAAATCAGGGTCTCCTTGAAAGACTTGTATGAAGAGGGTAAAGAGCACAATAATAGCATAGTCTGATCTTCATCATCAATATGAACCTAAACATTTTTTAAATCATTTAAAAGAGTAATGAATTGACTGATGTGATCTCTAAAAACCTCACTTTCGTTCACGCGAAACGTAAATAGACGTTGTTTCAACACTAAACTGTTAGCTAGAGTGTAACAACCCGTTTTTAGTTAAATCAGAATAGTGATTTCGAGACCACAAATTCAAGGTCAAAATTATTATTTTAATGTTTACAACATGATAATATGATGGTGTGAATGTAACACCCCTTACCCGTACCCGAGACCGGGACTAAATACGAGGCATTACCAGACATGTACTCGAACATTTTTGGGAAATACGGGTTATAAAATTTCGTTCCAATTTGAACCCAATCAAAGAACAACTTAGTGTCCCGCTTATGGGCCTACCGGGCCAAAATATACATTGAAAAAGGTCCGAGACTAAACCGAGGACCTGAGAAAGTTCTTAAAAAATTTTCAAGCCTCACACGACCGTGTAGAGGCAATGCACACGCCTATGTGCTTTGGGACAAGCCCGTGTCCCCTACCCGTGTGGAATTAATTGAATTTATTTTCTATTTTGAACCTATAGGGGTTTTCACACGGCCAAGCACACGCCCGTGTCCCTGGACCGTGTCTTTCACACGGCTTAGACACGCCCATGTGGTTGCCCGTGTCCAAAAACTCAAGCATTCTGTTTATGATGTAAGCTTACATTCTAACTTAATATTTTTAGGTGCAGGGGACACACAGCCATTTCACACGCCTAGGGGCGGTCCGTGTGTCACACATGGTCTAGACACATGCCCGTGTGTCCACCCGTGTGGGCCTTGTTAGGCTATTTTCCAAGCCTTTGGTCATCCTCTAATATGCATATCCACTTATAGTTTTCAATAACACTTGACATGGTCTAATTATACTCTTAAATGACCTTAATATGCTTCATTGCATGTAAACCTAATCTCATCGATTTTTATACATGCTAGGTTATCCCCTTTATATTAAGATTTCCATGACTTGTAACTCAATTAAGCTTGGCTCGTTATTTTAACTCATTGCCAAATTGTGGCCTAACCACCCAATGTGATTTGGTCATATTATATATGACTAATTGTATCACATCATATTTAATCATCACAAGAACATTGGAACATACCATGCACAATTTGGTAGGTCATAACCTACACCAAAATGAGCCAATTTCCATGGCTATATACAAGTGAATATGTATACTTTTATAAGCCTTTATATTGGTTAATAAAATGACACATATAACAAAATAACAAAAGCCCTATACATGCCATTGAAAAAAATAAGAGTATCTATATACCAAAGCTACACAAGATGATAGTGTGTTGACTCTCCAACCGTCTCCCAATCTTAGCAAGTCCACGAGCTCTGTAAGGCAGAGAAAAGACAAGGGTAAGCATTTAATGCTTAGTAAGCCAGAATAATTGGAAAGTAAACTTACCGATTAATTTGCATGCATCCATATTAGGCAATAAAACCAACAAACATGAAATAGTTTTCCTATCACATGCACTCAAACCGACAAGTTATTCCATAACGACACACCATGTAATTTGTCTTAGATGAGCTCATCATCCAACATTTTCATTTTCATATCTCATGTTAATCCCATTGAGTTTCTCGAAAGTCTTGATGGGTTATCCATTTACCGTCAAGTCATAAGAGTGATCATCTCAAGTACGCACTCCAGCGAAGCTCACATCTTACGACGGGATTACCAGTTCAGGTTAAATCTTCCGTAATGTAAACTCATAGGGTGATGTCGAGATTACCAGTCCAGGCTAAATCCCTTGTAGCGACAAACACCCGTAATGAGCTCAAATTTGAATTACCAGTCCAGGCTAAATTCAGACCCTAGTTGGATTACCCGTTTTGCTAAATCCACAATGCACACATATTCTTCGGGAGGCTCGATCACTTAAGGAACACCCGTCCTGCTAGATCATTCCTATATTTGAGATCAACAGATTACCCGTCCAGGCTAAATCCTTTTCTGCAACACATGCAGGATCTCAAGTCATGTAAACCATGGTTTATCCATCGAATTTCCCTTTTTAACTTCAACCGAGACATTTATTATCATTTCATTATTATTAACACATTTCATGGATTTTCATGCCATCATCATAACCAATTATCATACATTCATAACACATGTAATTAGGCATATTAATAGTTTACTTAAAGTTATTCGAACTTACCTGGTATCCGTTTCGGTTTTGCGTCTTGATTATTTTGAAACCTTTTGTTTTCCTCAATCGACCTCTGAAATTTGTTCCTCGGGGTCTATAACAATAAAAATGAATCATTAATACCTCACATTATTCTTTTCAAGTATAAATTTCATCCCTAGACAAAATGACTGTTTTGCCCCTAACCTTTCACATTATTTATGATTTAGTCCCTAGGCTCGTATGATGAAATGAATAAATTTTCTACATTACCCAAGCCTAGCCGAATGTTCTTTCCTCTTATGGCAGCCCACATTTTTGCATTACTTCATATTTCTACCACATATTTTACACCTTTTGCAAAAAGGTCCTTTTAGGGGTTTTTTCTAATGAAAATCACTTAGAAAAAGATGTTTATCACACATCCAACTTTCATATTCCTCCATACATGCCTATTTTTGTCCAAAAACTTAGAAATTGGGAAAATTGTTCTTTAAGGACTTCTAATTAATAATCTAAAGCAACTTCATACAAATTGCTTCTAGAATCCAAGTTTTGCACTTTATTCAATTTGGTCCTTATTTTCCAATTGGACACCTTACTCATAGAATTTCCTCATGAAACTTTAACACATGCATATTCTCATATTCTAGACCTCATAATAATCATATAATAAAATTTCAACGTTATATTTGTGGTCTCAAAACCACTGTTCCAACTAGGCTCTATTTCAGGATGTTACAGTGAAAATTTCATTAAGAAATTTTATCGTTTGAATGCTCAATTCGGTAAAAAAGATAAAATCGTGAAAAGCGTAAAACTTATGTTCTATCAGATAAAGGTGTTATATAGCCATGGAACTTTAATTGGATGTTCTAAAATGGTAATTAGTCCATTTATAATGTAAGTGGACATTGTTGGACATGTGTTAGGTGAATTTAATGATTTATAACTAAGGTTAATATAGTAAATTGGTAAATAAAAATAAATTAAAACAAAACAATAGTTCCTATCATCTTTCATTATCATTCATCCACCGAAAATATACCTAAGAAAGCCATGAATATAGCTTGAAGCATTCGGTTCACTCTCAAGCTTGCATGTGAGTGAATTTCTTCTTGTTTTTAATGATTTCTATGTTTTTGTGATCGTTGCAATTAGGTCTAGCTAGCCCAGAGACTAATTTCCAAAACTATTAAAGATTTAGAATGTTTCCATTGATGAATAATCATGTATTTTGATATTTGATGATAGATTTTGAAGGTTTAATGATAGTTATACAAGTTTTGTTAAGTGATTTTTAGTGAAATTGCAAATTAGGGATTGAATTGTGAAATGTGTAAAATTCATAATTGAAATATGAAATAAATGAATATTATGGGCTGTTATAGATATAGTGATAATTCGGCTAGCTTGAATGTGACTAAAATTTCATGAATTTGCATTTTACGAGCTAAGGACTAAATAGTAAAAGTGTTAAAATATTAGGGGTAAAAATGCAATTTTTGTCATATTGTAATTTTAAGCTAAATTGAATAGCTTGATGATTAAATTAGTTACATTTTGATTATATATAGATCAAGAAAAGCAAAACTCGGATACAGATCGGGGGAAAAATAAAGTTATCGACTAATTGACTCATTTTGTCATTTTTACATCCGAGGTAAGTTCGTATGTTATAAGCGTTGTTATAATTATGCTTTAAATGCTTTGATATTGTATGCATTGTGTATACGAGACTATAGCTGTGTTCGACAATGATTCGGCTAATTATGTGCACTTAGTGTGCGAAATCGAGATAGCTTCGGCTATATATATATTTGCACTTAGTGTGCGTGATCAAAATAGCTTCGGTTATATATACATATATATTGGCACTTAATGTGCAAGATTGATACAGTTTAGGCTATTTATTTGGCACTAAGTGTGTGAGTTTTTCAAGTGTTAAAATATCATTCCGAATGGATCAACGGGTACGTCAAAGATGTGGATGAGTTATGAGTTTGATACAGAATAGTACAAGTATGTACGTGAACTGTACAAGAGTTGAAATAAAGAGATTATGAAAGTGATAACTAATCTTGTGAATGAAATTGTAATTGGATGATGATTCCATATGTGAATTGTATATTATGTTTGATTTGTTTAAATTGTGCATATTTGGTAAGTTGATTTTAAATGCTATATGAATTTACTAAGCTATAAAGCTTCTTTGTGCATTTCTTTGTGTTTTATAGTGATTCAAAGCTAGCTTAGATTCGGGGACCGTCGAAGATTGCTTCACACTATCTAACTATCACTTAGTACCTTTGAAATTAAGTTCTGGGTCATATGGCATGTTTAGGGATTTTGGTCGTTTTGATATATGTGATGCTTGTGAATTTAGCCATTTGAATTGGCTGATAAATATCTAAGGTTTGGTTTATATATATGTGGCCTTGTAAGTTGGCTTATAATGGTAGATTTGATGATGTTTATAAATGTGCAAATGGTCTTTGTTTGAGTTTGGCAATTTCCCTATAAATGTTAGTTATGATGGTGTTTGATGCTTGATGAAAATAGATAAGGTGAATGTTAAATGGTTGATGAATTAGTAATTAGTTTGCTTATGAATTTAGGCAATTTGATGCATGTTTGGAAATGACTATATTGATCATTGAAAATGGTAAAATTTGGTATGTATTTGGATTGCATATTGTGATATTGTGAGCCTTGAATTTGTTGGTATTGACATGGAATAAATGATGCTTGGTTGAGGTTGATTGAATGCTTATTTATGCTATGTTTTTAGCATTTGAATTTAGTATAGGTGTGTACAAGTTTGGGTGGAAAATTTTCTTGGTAAATAGCCTATTTTTTTCCACACGGGCAGAGACACGGGCATGTGTCTCAGCCGTGTGTGATACACAGTCATGTACACAGCCGCGTGTCCCCTGGTGTTGAAATTAAAATCAAGTCAGTATGGTCCACACGGCCTCATACACGAGCGTGTGACATGACCGTGTGGTATAATTCAGTATACCTTACAGGTTTGACATGGCCTAACACACGGCCTAGCACACAGGCCTGTGTGTTAGTCGTGTAACCCAAGTCAGAGAGTTACACGAGGTCAGACAAGGGCTAGGACACGGCCATGTGCTTTCATTTCGAATGTCCACACGGCCTGTGACACGGGCTTGTCTGTTGGCCGTGTGAGACACATAGGCGGGTCACACGAGCGTGTGTCCCTTGTTTTTGAGAAAATTTTCTAAGTGTTTAAAAAGTTTCCAAAGTTATCGGTTTAGTCCCGAACCACCCCCAAAGCATGTTTAGGGTATCGTAGGCTCGTATTAGGGGCAGTTTTATTGAGATTGAATGATGAATGCATGAATGTTTAATTGTTTATAAGTCTAGTAATACTCCATAACCCTATTCCAGTGTTGAATATGGGTGAGGGGTGTTACATTTATTAGTATCAGAGCTACAATTTAATCAATTCTCAAACTAATGTAGCTTGTGTGGGAGTCTAGCTATACATGCCATATATAACCTGTGATAGTGTAATGACTCCTGATAATTTAAACTGTGTTTACGTATAGTAAATGGATCCTGATCGAGCTGTAGCTGACAAAGTTGAGAGTAATGCGCTAGCTCCCGCTCAAAAGGTAGCGTCATCTAAATCTAGAAATGTTTAAAGTAGTCACGGAGGAGAGGCTAAAGAAGCCTTTTTCAAAATCATGAACGAGTGGTTCATACAATATGTCCGGATGAATCCAGTTGCTCAACAACCACCACCCCCACAGAAGCCCCAACCGGTTCTCGTAGCCCCTCAAGTTATGGAACTTTAACGATTGAATAAGCCCTCAGTGATAAAATTTGAAAATACGGGGCCGAAGAGTTCAGAGCTACCGTTGATGATGATCCTAAACGAGCTAAATTTTGGCTTGAAAACACTATTTAGGTATTTGATGAACTGTCGTGTAAACTAGCTAAGTGTTTGAAATGTGCTATTTCATTATTGAGGGACACTGTGTATCAATGGTGAAATATCCTAGTATCAGTAGTGCCGTGAGAAAGAGTGACTTGGGAATTCTTTCAGACTGAGTTCCGGAAGAAATATATAAGTCAGAGGTTTCTTGATCAAAAGCACAAAGAGTTTCTAGAATTGAAACAGGGCTGAATGACTGTAACTGACTACAAAAGAGAATGTGTACGATTGAGCAAGTATACTCGCTAGTATGTTTCCACTGAGGAAATCGTGTGCAAGCGATTTGTAGATGGGTTGAAAGAAGACATTAAATTTCTAGTTGGAATTTTAGAACTGAAGGAATTTGTTGTCTTGGTCGACAGAGCTTGCAAAGCCGAAGAGCTTAGTAAAGAAAAGAGAAAGGCTGATTTAGAGGCAAGGGATTCGAGGAAGAGATCGATGAGTAAACCTTATCATTCTTCGTCAAAGAAATCAAGAGATTATTTTAACCGATCGACAACTTCAGCGGGGTATTCTAATAGAGATCACAAAAAGCAATACACTAGTCTTAAAGCTCAAGCTACATCGGTATCGAGTGTTGACAACGTGAAAAACAATAAACCCAAGTGAAACAGTGTGGAAGATGTCATTTTGGAGATTTTTGGGTAAAAAAAAATAATAGAGCTTGTTACAGTTGTGGCTCACGAGATCATTTTATTCGAGATTGTCCTAAATTAGTCGAGAAAGATAAATTATAGAATGTGAGATCGAGCAACATAGCTGCTAGAGGGAGACCACCTAGAAATGCGGGAAATGTGAGTGGTAATCGCGATGCTACGAGAGATTCTACAGTGAGATCTGAGGCCAGAGCACCTACTAGAGCTTACACTATTCGTGCTCACAAAGATGCGTCATCACCAGATGTTATCACTGGTACATTTTTCTTTACGACACTAATGTTATTGCATTGATTGATCATGGATCGACTCATTCATATGCTTGTAAGAATTTAGTGTTTTGTAAGAATTTGCCTGTTGAGTCTACTGAGTTTGTGATTAAAGTATCGAACCTCATAGGCAAGTATGTGCTAGTTGATAAAGTTTGCAAGAACTGTCTTTATTGACTCGGGGTTATTATTTTCTGGCTGATTTGATGCTACTGCCATTTGATGAATTTGATGCAATTCTGGGTATGGATTGGTTGACTCTGCATGATGCTGTTGTGAATTGTAGATGAAAGATCATTGAATTGAAATGTCAAAATAGTGAAATTATTCGAATTGAATCATATGAATCGAGTGAATTGCCTACTGTGATTTCATCTATGTCAGCTCAGAAATGTGTGAGAAAAGGGTGTGAAGCTTATCTTGCTTATGTTTTAGATACAAAAGTGTCTGAATCTAAGATTAAATCAGTGCCTGCAGTATGTGAATATCTAGATGTATTTCTAGAAGAATTACTAGGGTTACCAATGATTAGAGAAGTTGAATTTGCTATTGATTTAGTACCGGAAACTTTATCGATATCAATAGCTCCAAACAGAATGGCTCCGACAGAATTGAAAGAATTGAAATCCTAGTTGCAAGAGTTAATGGATAGAGGTTTTGTTCGACCTAGTTTTTCGCCCTAGGGTGCGCCAGTGTTGTTTGTAAAGAAGAAAGATGGGTCAATGAGAATGTGTATTAACTATCGACAACTCAACAAGGTTACAATAAAGAATAAGTATCCATTGTCGAGAATAGATGATTTGTTAGATCAGTTGAAAGGGGCAACAAAATTTTCGAAGATTGATTTAAGATCTGGTTATTACCAGTTGCGAGTTAAAGACTCAGATGTGTCGAAAACTGCATTTAGAACAAGGTACAGACATTATGAATTTCTTGTTATGCCTTTTCGATTGACTAATGCTCCTACAGTCTTTATGGATTTGACGAACTGGATTTTTAGACCGTATTTAGACAGATTCGTTGTTGTGTTCATTGATGACATTCTAATCTATTCAAGAGATTAGTCTGAGCATACCGAGCATTTGAGGATTGTGTTGCAAACCTTGAGAGATAATCAACTGTATGCTAAATTCAGTAAATGTGAGTTTTGGCTCCGAGTAGTTTTGGGTATATTTTTCGGGTTCCAGCATGAATTTAGGAATTTATCTGGTTAATAGTAATTTTTAATTTAATATAGGAGGTCAATTTCATCTGAAATCGATTAAATAATAATCCAGAAAAATAAAAAAAATATTTTTGGAAAATTAATTTTAAAGTAATTAAATAATTATTAGTGAAAATAATTAACTTGGGTCAAAAAAGAATTTTAAAATAATTTTTATTAAGGGTTAATTTGAGTTAAATTTAAATATTAATTAAATTGGATTTAATTGTAAAATAAGGAAAATTTTGGAGTACTTATTTGGTAAATAAAATTTTAAATTCGGAATTTTGGAGAGAAAGGATCAATTGGTAAAGTAAAGGAAATGTGGGAGTAGCCATTAGACAAATTTCTCAATTTTTAAATTTCTGGTGGTTTGTTTCAGTTTTAAACACAATGCATCTAGCCCAATTTTCACATCATTTACATCAGATTAGAGAGTTATAAAATTCATTTTCTTTGCATGGTTTTAAAGATCTATCATTAGAGAATAGAGTCAGCAAATTTCCTTATCAAAATATTATCTTTTTTCACCCAAGATTATTCACAAAAGTAGCAAAAAAATATTTTAAAATTTCTTAAGATTCTTAAATCTATATTTTCAATCAAATGATTTAGAACAAATCAAAGGTAATTATTATTTCTAAACTTATTTTTATGATGATTAGAAGCATATTTACAAGATTTGAGTGATTATTACATGATTTTTTTATCAATGTCATCTTCTTCAAAAGCTTAAGCTGCTTTAATGGTGGATCTTGAATTTTGAGAGGAAATCCACAAATCAATGGATATTCCAACTCAAAATGGATCTATTAGAAGGTTTTTGATCTTATTGATCAAGATTAAACATGCTTTGTAAGGTAATTTAAAGAAATTCGAATTTCATTACTTCATGAACCGATTTTTCGAATTTTTGTGAAATTGATTTAAAAGTGAAATTGACACTTAGTATATGTTTATTTGGTCTAGTATTGATGTTTGGAAGTGATTAGGAGGGCTGGAATGATCGATTTTGTGAAGAATTGAATTTTCAACTTGATGATACATGTCCAGTAAGGTAAATTTGAGTGAAAATTTCGTGTAGTCTAGTTGATGAAAATTTGTGTTTATTATATCTTTTGAAATGTGGTAATATCTATTTTATCTCTGTTGAAGCTCCGAATCTTGAAGAGGATCGAGCTAATCGAAATTGAAGCTTGTATTTGTTCGATTGATCACTTGGTTGTGGTTGAGTTAGTTGTGTGGTTAGTCTTATTAAAGGGCGATTTCATAAATTGACCCTCACTTATGCTTAATTGGATGATTAATTACTAATTGCAAATATTTAATTGAGTTTTGGTTGGTTAATTTTGTAAGATTATTGATATATGTTTAAGTGATGAAATTTTTGTTAAGTGTTAGTAAATTATAATCTCATGATTTTATGTGCTTGATTTGATTGATTATAATGGTGAACTAAGCAAGTATGCCGGAGTTTTTGGTTCATGGTATATTGATATTTCAATTGATAAATGAACATTGATAATAGATAATTAGTATGCTAGATTTAATTTGATGTTAAAATGGCTATGTTACATGATTCACATATGCATTTTGGCACTTTAAATTGAGCACATTATTGACTAAAATTATGTTATGATTGATTAATTATATTGGCATTATAGCATGATGGATCCATTGGATATAGTTGGCATGCCATAGGATTTGTAAGTACTCACCATATTGATATGTTATTTGTGAGCAATAAGGCTCTAGATGGACTAATTTGGAGTAGATAAGGGAGTGTTGAGCTCGTATCTCCACTCAACGGGACTGATTTAATGCGATATAAGGGAGCGTATGGCCTTGACCCGCTCAATTCGGGACTAATTCTAATTTTGGTTGGGAGTAAGGGTATCCGTGTATGATCACCCGATTAAGCCATGATTGTATATGCCAATATAAATGTCTGAAATGTTATATGCTAAATTGATGATTATATGCCATGATTAATTATGATTTTTGATGCATGGTTGAGCATGTGACATTGAACTGTTATGGATTGATATTGTGACTAAAAATTTGTATTTGATTGGTTTTGATTTAAGCATGATTTGGGTGCAAAATTACTCGTCGTTTTATTAACATTCACTAAGCTTTTTAAGCTCACACCCTCTCATTCGTGCAATTAACTGGTGGGATTGAGGAGCCAAGGAGCTGAGCAAGAGAGTTCCAAGAGATTAAGGCTCAGTAGAAATTTAGTTACATGTTTTAGAGATGTTAATCGGCCATTGTGAAACTTCCGGGACTTAGTTTAATTTTGGTTGTAATTGGACTTGGACATTTGACATTTTTAATTTTGGATGATTTTATAATATCATATAGGCATGTTTGAGTTTGATTATTGAATAATTTACGGTTTATTGTTTCTTGATAACACAGTGATTGATAACACGGTGTGTGAGGCATGGTGTTTACATTAACCATTTCTTAAATGAAGCTTCCATGGAGTGGTTTACTAGCGACTAAGGTACACCACTTGTTTGAATTAAACGGTGGGTGATATTCATGAAATTGAATGTTTAATTCTATTTAATTGAGGCTTAATTTGTGTTAATAAATTCAATTAAAGGTGTATGAATATGTATGATATTTAATTGTAGCTAAATTGAGTATAATTGGCCATTAGAATACTCAAATCGGGTTTAAAATCAATTTTTTCGCATAAAAAAATGTAGTAGACTGTTGGGGTTTGAATTTTGGTCTTTTTAAATTGGTTCTCTAGTCCGTTTAAATTACAAATTAGTCTGTAACTTCATAAGTCTAATTAGAGCCTTAAATGATAAGGAAACTTGATAAGATTTTAGGATTAGACTTTTAATTGATAAAATTTTTTAGAAACACACTCAATTTAATATTCGGTATAGTACTGATAGTTTGAAATTGTTATAATTTAGTCTTTAATGATAAAACTTGAATTAGACATAGAAAATAAACTTAGATTAAGCTGAAATTTTTAGTGCTTACATAAATTGAATAAAAGAGGATTTGTAAATTTATAGATCTAAATTCAGGTTAGTTTAATCTTAGGTGGGTAAAATGACAAAAATGCCCTTAGGTTAAATTACTTATAAAAAGTTTAAAATTGGTTTACAAATTGCTTCCCCATTAATAGATAACCAATAAATGGATTAGATTGATGTGTTATAAGGTCAGGGTGTGTCTTGGGAGGTCATTAGTTGGAGAGTCACTTTGGTGGCTAATATAACGCTTCAAATTCAGGTCAGTCCGTCCTGGTCGGGTTTGGGATGTTACAAAACCTTAGTTGTACTTTGAGCTAGCTTAAAAGCATTCATTCATTAGGTCGTGTATACTTAGGATTCATTTTATTGTTGATAGTGTTGTTTTAGAAAAATCATTTGCCTTTGACTCTTCTTTAAAAAGAACTCGATGTTAAACTAATGCAGCGAAAAACCATTTTTTAAGTCATTTTGGAAACTTAGTTGCCTTATTAATTTGTTTTTTAGAAGCGGTTCATTTGCAATATAGTGAAACTAGGGAACAATATCAAATTTTACCTAAGCCTGATATCATGCATTATCCGATTATTATGCTTGAGTAATCCATGCATGCAAAAGTCCTAGAAGAAAAGTTACTAAGCCACAGGCTAGAAGTCATTAAAAATTACAAACCGAAACCAATAGAGACCGATTAATACTTTTTTAAAAAAATAATTCGAGGTCCAAGGTGATTCTCCAAATGCCGAATCCGGTCCTAATTTCAAGGTTTACCTGAAAGTTAAACGTTATTAGGGGTGAGCTTATGACAAGCTCAGTGTGAGTCAAACAATTATTTAAACAGACATAAATATCGAATATAGTGAAACATATTAGCTTTAACAGAAGAACACAGAACCATCATTGAAATTTCATATCATTACATAACCATTATCAATATTGATGTCAAACAGCGTATGAGCATGGGTCATCATTCACTCGAGTAACAATCATTAATTTGATTCCATTCAATACAACAAAATACAATACCTAGCATAAATCAATAACATTCGAATATGTAGTGCACATGATGCAAGGCAAAAAGGTTCCTACCCATACCATCCGCTACTCACCATGACTTCCCCAGTACCTATCATCCGAACACCAAAACATTATGGGCTTAAAGCCCGTTGTGGTTAAAATCACCGATAACAATATGCAAAAAAATTCTTCCAGTAAAAATGCAAACAAACTACCAGTAAAAATGAGATAAATCGTCGTTCCCCTTGGTACTCCAGGTGCAGTGCACTGACTACAAATAATGCGAACTTAATATGTCGTCGGTACTCCACAAAACTCCTCTGTCTACCAAAAAATCCCAACCAAATGCATATGCAATATGTCACACAATTTCATACATGATCATATCTCAATACTTTTCACATTTATTTGACATGCTCAGCATGACCTCAATAATCACATACTTTCAGTAAATGGAAACAATGTTCCAGTCTTTCAAATTACCATTGTGTTGGTATCAATCAATATCATTCAATTTCACTTTCTTTAAGGATTTTCATTGTGCATAAATAGCACCCGTTTCAGTACATAATATAACAAATATCTCATGCGTTTAAATCATACATAAGCTTAATATCTCAACACGTTATATCATTCAGTCAAACATTCTCATATATCATAACTCAAATATACAATTACAAACTCAATCAAACATTCATACTATCAAACTAGAAATTTTGCCAACATGTCAATCTTTTAAGACTCGAAACATACTTGGTTCAGCCACTCACAAAATCAATAAATGCTAATTTATCACCTATAACATGATATTTAACATTTTCAAATAATTTTATGAGTTTAGGACCCACACCTTATTTTTCGTTTCCTCGTAGTACACTAGTGAATCTTCCAATTTTCCTTAATAATTCATTAAACGAACCTAAACAAAAATTCAGTATAAATTTAATCAATTTACCATTAAATCATCCCTCAAATACCCACTTATGAGATCAAACCAATCATATACTAATTCAATAATATAATGGAAAATAAGTATCTAATTAATGATTAAATTCCTTCATTTAATCAATTCATGACCTTTACCCAACAACTACGTCGAAATAACAAATTAGTTATCCTTAATTGCACTTATGCTTCACGATTTGTGGGATCCGATTGGCTAATTGATCAAGAATGTCTCTCCCTAATTAATATGTGATTAAAGGCTGATTATAAGGGTTCAAGAACTCAAATTAATGCTCGAAATAGATGGGAAAGAACCAAGAAACAAAACAACCCCCTTTCTTGCATATAAGCGCATGCACCACCACTCGTGGTGGACAAAATTGGGGTTGAATTTTAAAATGGTTTGAGATCTCATTAAAATTTGGAAAAATACATTTGAAATCATTTAAAATCTGCTAAATTACATATATGGAAATTTTGGTTTTTAATTGACAAGTTTAATTAAGAAATTGAAGAGAAAAGAGATCTTACCCAAGCTAGTTGAGAGAAACAACAACGAAACTTTCTTGGCAATGTTCGGGATTGATCTTGGGGTTCAAGATTTTAGATTTGGGGCTGATTTATATAAGGATAAATGGAAACAATAGAATAAAGGAGATGGTGCACAATCTTGATGCAAAAAAAAAAAAGAAAGAGATGGTAAAATGGGAGGTGTAGGCGACGACAACTATGGGAGAAATAAAGAAAATTGAAGAGGAAAGAGGAGAGGACGAGGGTGAACGGCTTAGGTAAGGAAAAATTGAATTAAAGGCTGAAAAATACAATAAGCATTTGTATTTATACTTAGGGTTCAAGGGTATGGATGACAGACACATTAAAAAAAAAGGGATTTTGCAAAAATTAGTTATTTCGCAAGGGAAATGATTGAAACTTAGGACCTCATTTAATCTCCATGCTTTATCATATTTCTTTTAACCATTAGGCTTTTTCCTCATTCTTGAAATAATTTTGCAATATTTATTTTAAAAATAAGGCATGTCACATACTAGGGTTTAAGGTAAAATTAGCAAAATAATAAAAATGGAGAGAGAGAAGGGATTTGAACATGGGTTTCAAAGAACGTTTCACTAACACTTAGCCAACAAACCAATACGTTTTTAAAAATGCATAGGTAATCTCAAAAATTAGGGCATGACCACTCTCTCTCGATTCCCAAACCCGATTCTACTAACCCTCAATTTTTGGAATGTTACACAATACCTTATAATTTGATCTAACCCAATATTTGTTTCTCTATTTCCCAAAAATAAACTTCAATATATTTCCAATTAAATAATTTTCTCAACCCAATTCTAATTTCGTTAAAATCATGATAACTTTACTGTAAAAGAATCTATAATAAAATATATTTAATATTTTCGCATTCAACGGTTCACTATAACCAAATGATTCATTTTCATTTTTGAGCTGCATTCAATTAGAAAAGCATAAATTTATTTTCAAGTCATTTTCATTTTGAGAAAACCACATTCATTTCCAAATGATTCCATTTCTCCATTTTCATTTTCATTTTCATTTTGGAGATAGCCATAATCATTCCCAAATGTTTCCTATTTCTCCATTTGACCATTTATGTTCATTTGATTCATCATGCAATTCATTTCTGGTTTCGACAAGCTAACATAGAAACTGATTGGACATATGCAATTGAGGCTCAAATGATTTATAGTTAAGTTCTAGTTTTTAACCTATTAATTATAAACTTATTTAGTCATGAATTCATTCCACTATAGTATCGTGATTGAGTGCTTCCCAATGACATACCATTACAAAAGCAATTCGATCATTGCTCGTCCAATGACCTTGCCATAAGTGTGTTACCCTCAAAGGATATCTTTAGTCTCTTTGGGATAATATCCGTTCTCCCAGTATGATTCTATTTTATCTTATGGTAACCATTACATCTTCCTTCATGAAAAGTTAATTACTATCAAATAGTAATCAAGTCATTCATCACAAATACGAATGACTCATGGCCATGTTCACTTTTCATCAACCATGTAATTCCAATGAGAGAATATAATTTACCCATGTCTCGGGCTATGAATTCCACTACTGTGAATGACACTACATACTGCAGAATTCGTACACCCAACACACTAGCTTTCAGTTCTTTATCTATTCGAATTTGAGATTTTACTTACTTCAAAGTGTACGAGTTATGCATACATAGTCCGTCATCCACTCAGGATTTAGTTATTCCACACTATGAACGTCACAAGTGAATAAATCCATAAACGAATTCATTATCTATTCTTTTTGGGTACAATCTGATGCACTGTGAGTTTAGTCAGTCAAATCTATTTCTTTATCTTCTGAGAGTCATCCATTCCAATGCTCAAGACAAAACATCTCCCCAATTGGACTTAATAGACAACATATTAGTCTTTCAATCGGTTTACTCATTTTCAATTAGACTAAGAACTTGTTTAGGTTCGTCTATTAATACAAGTAGTCTTTTCTTATTATGATTCAACCACGTGTACCGCTTAGTATTAGTTTAAACATTACATTAGAAAACCAATAAGCAGCATTTGCTTCTATTTTCTTTGCGTGCAAAACCTATATAAGGACAATCATACAAAGTATATTAATGTAATCAATGATTTTTTTTTGTATTAACCAATCTATTCGAAAAAATTACAAGTGTGCATTGAAAAAAATACTACACTTAGGGTACCAAATCCAACACATGCATCCTCTACCAGGGTATTTTTATTCTCCTAATCAAGTGTGCAAACTTCAACGTACTTTGTATGGTTTGAAACAGGCCCCTCGAGCTTGGTTTTCCAAATTCAACTCTACTGAATCTCCTTTTTATTTTGTATCAAGTCCTCATGATTTTACATTATTTACTCAATACTCTGATCAGAGTATGATCTTCCTCCTTCTCTATGTAGATGATATGATTATCATAGGGATGGCACAAATGGCATTATTAAACTGGAATAGTACTTAGTCAACATTTTGAGATAAGAGATCTTGGGTCTTTTAGTTATTTTTTTGGGTCTTGAGATTTCCTCTAGCGATGATGGCTACTATCTTTCTCAGGAAAAATATGCTTCCAATTTACTTTCTCATGCCAATATTACTAATAGTAAAACTGTTCATACTCTTTTGGAACAAAATGTCAAACTTACAGCATTTGATGTCACTCCTCTTTCTAGCCCTATTTTGTACCAACATCTTGTTGACAGTCTAGTCTATCTTACGGTGACTCGATTTGATATCACTTGTGTAGTTCATACGGTTAATCAGTTCTTGACATCTCCCAAATAATCTCAATTTCATCAGTTCTTCGTATTCTTCTATATGTCAAGGGTACACTTTCTTTTGATCTTATTTCTCTACTCATTCATCCTTGGTTCTTGTTGGATATTCTAATGCTGACTGGCCAGAAGATCCTACAGACCGACACTCAACCACCGGTTATTGTTTCTTTCTAGGTGATTTAGTCATTTCTTGGTGAAGTAAGAAATAGACTGTTGTTGCTCACTCTAATACTGAATCTGAATATCGTGCTCTTACTAATGCCATTTCGGAGTTAATTTGGCTACGCCGGCTAATTGAAGATTTGGGACTCTCGTCTCCTACTGCTACTATCTTGCATTGTAATAAACACAATGCAATTCAAATAGCTCATAATGATGTGTTTCATGAACATACAAAACACATAGAGATTGACTGTCATTTTGTATGATAGCATGTTACTCAGGGTATTCTACATCTTGATTTTGTCTCCTCATCAGCTTAGATTGAAAATATTTTCACAAAGATGCATCTTCCAATCAGATTTCGTGACTTAGTTTCCAAACTCAAGCTACGGTCCACAACACCACCTTGAATTTGAGAGGGGATGTTAATTTAAATTTGAATTTTAGCATGCAAATTAGGCAATAACTCAAGATTTTGACTAGTTAGTTTCCATGTATAGTTCCTAGGTACTAGTATAAATACCTAGCACTTGTAAAGCAATAGATATATTGAAATTCATTCGTCTTTCTTTTCCTAAGTTTCATAACAATACAAATCATTTTGAGTATTTGGAAACTTGCAAAGACATTTATAATTCATAAAACGAGTGATCAAAGCTTCTCAACTTAAAAACAAGGTTTTACGGGTTAAGATAAGTAGAAGTTTTACTATAATTTAAACTTTAAACACAATTTTAACAAAATATTAAAAACCATATACAAACATTTTGAAGGCTTTAAAATCAAACTTAAAACTATTTAGAAACCTTTTTTCAAGTGATAGAAGGTGTCTGAGGGTCATATACGAGCCTTGGAGGACTCAAAACGGCCTAAACAGAGCAGGAGCTCTATCCAGAGGCCTAGGTATGACACTTAAGCCCATGTACTACAAGTTTTGGCATTCTACTAATTTGAGTATCGATACCCAAGGCAAAGGTTTTGAACCCTTGGCCCCTAAAGCTGAAAATTAGTCCAAAAAACACTTAAAATAATGCATAAACATGTACATATCCTTCCCATATGTTCCAAAACATAAAACTTCAATTTCAAAACTCATTTAAACTCAAAAAACAAAGCATAAACAATTTCAGTCAAATAACAAAATAAAGCTTGAATAATTACATTAAAACAACTTGAATTTCAAATCAAATTTTACTAATACCATATTCAAGTTAAGCCCTTATGTGCATCATAATTTCTAATATCTAAAGCATCTGAATTAATTAGGTACAACCTCAGGTGATTAATGATGCGAAGGTCCCAAGCCCAAACCTTATATACGTATCTTTGAATCCAAACCTACACATTTTAAACTATTAAAATGTGAACTTAAATAACACAGCAAGTAGTCAAAGGTAATCTAACTTATCTTATTTCCTTATTAATAATGAGCCCTTTAAACAAAATTCATTATAATATTCAATCATTTCTACCTTTAGTAACTCGAACAAATTTATTTCTTATTTCCTAACTATAAGGGCTCAACTTACTCATTTCATGGTTTATTAACCCATCATAATAAAGAAATTCTTATTCAATTTTTCTATTTATGGTTCAAATGAAATTAGATTCAAAGTTTACTCCCTTAATTCGAAGCCTCTCAATATACTTTCATAAAAGCACAACTTATGATCCTTAGTTCCTTATGTAAAATCGTACTCCGTATCACCCCTTCTTTACTAAGAGCATAGGGATTTATAAATTTTGCTCTTCAATTAAATCATATGATTATAGTTAAAGTTGTATGGTTTATAGTTGAATATTAATACTTTATTACATTCTTTTATCCCATATTCATTAATCCACTTTCTTTTAACTTACAAGTTTTTAAATCTTGATTAATGCCATTTTGGCCTGTATAACAATTCATATTTAAGTGCGAATTTCATTATTAGGATTTTAAATTCATTTCAACCTTAGTAAACTCTAGTAAAGCATGATTCAAATACTCAAGACCCATCCCACACAACTAAGAAGTAGATAAGTGCTAAGTACCATATCACATCCTTACAATCCAAGCAAATTGCACACAAGTGCATCTATCCCACTGTCAAATTGCACATAAATTCATCCATCCATCACAACCAGAGAGTATCGAAGTGCTAAACCTAAAGGCATGAAAATCTACATGTAAATGCAAGGTCTAAAGGCTAATAAAAAATCCATGTAATATGTGCAAAGCCCGAGGGCACAAATCTTCAAATATAAAACTTTAGGTACAAAACTCCAAGTACACAACTATTTCGATTGGCATGTCAGTTATATACTAACTATTTCACTAAATTTATTAGAACAATTAACTTACAAGATAATTAAACATGTGATATTATACTAGAATCGTTCAAAGGAACATTCATATGCATTCTTCTACATTTACTCAATTCACATAATTCATTTTGAATTACTTGTTGATACTCATTAATTGAGGTCACACATCAAGAGCTTATAGAGCCATGGATCATTACTTTATTCATTTTTCACTCATCACTTTAGTAACATACCTCACAATTCACTTTCATGCACATTTAATATTCACACATTATGCTTTATGTTCAATCTTTAAATTCAGGGTTTCATTTATATAAACCGTACACATATTATCACATACCAATTTCTTTTATTGAAAAAGATGATCATATTGATATATTAACCATTAATTTGCTATGACAATATAATATCATAATTATTCTTATTGACATTATAACTTGTACATATTCAAATATATCCAATCATTTGATTAATTAATTTGTGACAACTAAATTTTCTCCTAACACATTCTTATTTAATATAACATTTTAAAGTCAAGACATGACAATATTTTAAATCGATATGATAAAGATATTAGATCAATTAAAAAATTTATATGCATGACAATTAAAAATATATTAATAAATTTAATAATTAAATTATTAAAATATTTATCATGTAAAAAATTAGTAAAATTATACTAATGAATCCTTTCCAGAGATGAGAAAACATATATCCATTACAAGCTAACAGAAACACGCATGTCTTATGGTTAAATCCATAAGGTTCTGGCGATTAAAATATATAATATTAAACATAAAAACTTTTTAAAAAAAAAAGAATTATAATCGCGAATTTTTAAAATTTAAGGATTTTTTGTCTAGTAAACAAAATCATATTTAGAAATCGAGATACCGGAATCATTTGTGACATGAAATCTTAAATTCAATCCTTAGAAATCCCACTTTTATCACATTAAATTGAATAAAAAAATATCCTAAACAAACAAGCAAGAGAATGTTTGCATTTCATATATCAATACGAGTTTTTAGTAAGATCTGACGAATCCAACACCCAAAAAAAAAAAAAAACAAAACAAAATACCTCGGTGTTTATACCATATTGAATACCATATAAAAAAATGCAGATTTGAAGAGATAATTGTTTCTTCTCTTTAAATGATTTTAGGACACAGGTAAAACTTTGAATCTCTGAAAAACCTTACAATTGTCTCAGCATTGTCTGCAGAAAGGTCTGTAGTTTCTAAAATGTATTCTTTTGATGCTTTAGCAATCCCTTCAATTGAACCAATTGCTTGATTTAGCTGAAAAGATAATCGAGTTATTTAACCATGAACATGAAATATTTAAACTTTCTTTTGCCATGGATAAAATTTTAGTAAAATATTGCTACCATTTTAGAACGGTAATCACAGCATAGGAAAGTAAAAATAGCAGAATGCGAATTGCTCTAATTTTATATCAATTTGTCAAGGGCATATATATTTGTGGGTATATATATGAATAGGATAACAACTCTAAAAGAAGAAAGTAAACTGAACAAGCTCGACAAGGACAACATAAATACCGCATTTGCATCGTGGTTATCAATCCCTGGTATGGATGTTACCACTCTAATGAAATTTTCCAACTGCTGCACTGATTGGTTCCTCTTCACATGCAAGAAGATGAAAAGGAAACAAAATTTCCACATAATAGATCTTAATATGAAGAATGAAGACAAGTTATGATCTTCCAACGAACCTCAGCTTTCAATTTTGTTTTAACCTCTTGCTGTTTGCTAACTGTAGTAACATAGCAGTTTATCAGTTACTATAAAGCTTAAAATTCCATGAAGGTAGAACCAATTAATATACATTTTTTTTATATTTAAACACTAAGTTTAATGTTAAATATATATTAGATATAATTGATAGTTATAAAAAACTGCAGTGAGTTAATGGTATGTTTTTTTTACCGATTCTATTTGATTTATACTAGTTGGATTAATAGCCAGTTTTTGCAACTAATCTGCTGCTTTTGGTACAAGCGGCTCGACACATAGATCCAGTTTTTTAATCATTGCATTGGGTTAAAGTGTTCATACGTAGATAGGATCTTCTTACCTCCACAAGAGTGAGCTATCTTCACAATCTTTTCGAAACCCATCTCAATGTCTTGAACTGGCACAAATGTAGGTCTACCAAGCTGCATTTCATACCTTTCCACCAAAATCATAAAATCTATGAATTAGTTATTTGAGAATTATTATACAGTCAAAACGCAAAAACCATAGAAGTAGTTTGGTTGGTATAAGAATTACTTGAAGTAAGAGCACAGAAAAGAATCATTTTGGTCCCTAGTTGGAAGGTTAAGAGTGACGTAGAGATGAGCAAACTGAGCATTGAGCTTTTTTGCCCTGTAAATGTCAGATCAAATGATTCAGAAGATGATACTAGAAGATGGATCAAATAAGAGCAATTATTAATATAATATTTCACCTGCTGAATATTGTTTCGACATTGCCGCAATCCCATTTTGTTACAAAAATAAATGCTACAGACAATCCTCCACAATTGAAAATGAAGTCCTGCAAATAATAAAAGCAGCTGAGTTAGGAACCAATCATCCGTACATCGGATGACAGTAATAAGGAGGAAAAGAAAAGAAAAAAAGGAAAACGAAGGAAATACAGGGGCAATTGGAACAAAGTTAAGGCGGAAAGAATTTGCAGCTAGGTAGGAGGAGATGAAATTGATGAAAGATGGGTGTTGTTGGTCCCTCCAGATAGTGTTCATCATGCAAACCCCAGCAGAAACTGCTTTTATAAAACAAATTAATTGATACATACAAGCGAAAATTCCTACAAAATACGATTGTGTTTGATCAAGCACTTGTTGAGCAAAGAAAAAGCAGCTAATTTCTCACAACCAAACATCTCAAATCACAAACAGCAGCTGCCTGATTCTATATGAAATATTATTCCTCAAAACCAATATAGCAGCAACACATAATTGATTATATACCGGATGTTGTTCAGGAAAACAAAAAACGAATCGTCCTTTGCTTTCTCGAGAAACAAACAGAAACAGAAGTACAGAGAGTTTCTTTCTACCTGAACTCTTCGTCACCTTGGAACATGGATTTTCAAGCACTGGATCCGCGTAGCCTGATTTGAAATTCGCCATTTCGAGCTAAAATCTAGATCTTCCAACTGACACCAAATGAACCGTGGAAACTTGGGCGGGAAATTCAAATAGCTACCTTCCCAATAATTTTTTTTTTCCTTTACGTAAATTAAATTAAATCAATGTGGGTAAAATATACACTTAGTCACCCTGTTGTTAGTGTATTTTGGTAATCTAATTATAAAATTTTTTATTTTGTAGTCCTTTAATTCTATTTTAGTTATTTTCCGTTAAATTTTTAAAGCAAATAATGACATTGCCTTTTTTTTCAATTAGTATAATAATACTAGTTCTCAATACTTATATATTATATCAATTTAATCCTAATTCTAAATAATTTAACAGATTTAACTTTTTATATTTACAAATTCTATCAACTTAGTCCTTAGAACTTTTCATCAATCAAATTTTATTTTATTTTTACCACTAATTTCTTCTTCCCTTCATCTTTAGCCACTAGTTTCCCTTGTTCCACCTTTGTGCTGACCATCAGCAACCCCTCTATCATTGACCAAAGCCTTCTCTTGCAGTCTTGCCTTACGCCTCTATCAAACTCTTCACAACACCATTTCCCCATGCCTTCAACCAACATTAGCATTGTGTTGTTGCTCCAATCACCAAGCACAAAACTTAGCACCCACAATTGATATAAGGCAGCGAAATAGGATTGAGATCAAGTTGTTTAGATGGCAAGCTTATTATTGAAAGACACCTTAAATAACAAAAGAATGATCAGCATACAAAACTTTATACAACATGGTACATAATTGAAGCAAAGATAAAAAAATAAGGATGAGAAATAATAAGTTTTGATAGATTGGATAAGAGTTCTTTGGCACCTAAGAATAAGGTGTTAGATGATATGAACATCACATATATAATAAAAATAAATTATTTACTAAAAGGTTAGCCCAAATTAAAAGTGATCTAATTTAGTTAAGACTTATTAGACTTCAGTTATTAAATGAAGTTATTGGATTGGTGCCCTAAGTGTAGTATTTTCGTCTATGTACACTTGTATGTTTCGAACAAAATGGTTTAATAATAATATTCATTAAATACATTAATACTCTTTGTATTGTCCTCAATGTTTTTGCATGCAAAGCAAAATGGAAGCAAATATTGACTCATTGGTTATCTAATGTTTAACTAATACCTAGTGATTGAAAATTAGCTTTTAGTAGTAGATTAACCTAAACATGCCCTTTGCCTAATCAAAAATTAGCAAAGAGTTGAAAGACTAATATGTTGTCTATCAAGTCTAATTGGGGAGATGCTTTGTCTTGAGCATTGGAGCGAATGACTCCTAGAAGATAGAGACATAGATATGATTGACTAGATTGATATTGCATCAGGTAGGACCCAAGTAGAATAGAACCTAAATCCAATTTTGGATTTATTCACTTGCGACATTCATGGTGTGATTGCCTTAATCTTGAGTGTATGATGAACTATTTATGCGTAATTCATATGCTTTGATGTAAGAAAAAGCTTAAGTTCAAATAGATAAGTGTTGGATCATCGGTAAGCCCCATGGTGCAGTAGAAAAATTATTACCGTGATCATCAACCATGAATACATGTATGAAGAACAGATCGGGTTGAAAATAGGGTCGAATATATACCTTTTTTATTCAATCTAATCCCCTTGTGTGATGTTAAGTCCATGCCGCAACAAAGTCCTCTCAGCCTCTACATAGTCCACCTAGTCGAAGAACGAAAAAAAAAATTGTAACACCCTAGGTGAATCCCACATCGACAAAGCATGGGAGAGACTTGGGCTATATAAAGGGGTAGTAACACTTAAGTGGTAAGATGCCTTTTTGGGGTGTATGGGTGCTCCCAAGAACAAAGTCGTGTGTGTAACACCCCTCGCCCGTATCCGACGCCGGGACAGGGTTCGAGGTGCTACCGGACTTAACTCATGTATACGCATATATAACCAGACCATAAATTTCTTTTAATTTTAAAGTTCTCGTTCACATTCATTATGTCCCTTAAACAGGCTCATGAGGACCAAAACATACATTAGAAACGGTTCGGGACTAAACCGAGAACTTAAGAAAAACTTGAAAAATTCATGCTTTAAGGCACCACATGCCAGTGCCCTCAGTCCGTGTGCAACACTGACTTTAAAACACGGCCATGGCACACGCCCATGTGGCCTGCCCATGTTCAAAACTTGGGCATTCTGTTAGATTCACACGACCAAGACACACGCCCATGTGTCTAGCCCATGTTCAACACTAACTTAAAATTTTAAGTACAGGGGACACACAGTCATACCAAACGCCCAAGGGCGATTCATGTGTCACGCACGGCCTGGACACACGCCCGTGTGTCTATCTGTGTGGACCTTATTAGGCTACAGATAGACCTTATTAGGCTAATTTTCAAGCCTATGGTCACCTTTAATTTCCCACTCTCATCTATAGCTTCTACTGATATCTAACATGCCCTAATTGCAGTCAAGTTCTATCATGATTGTCGATTTCATGTAAACCTCATATCATTGGTTTTGCACAAGCTAGGTTACCTTTTTTGTATTAAGGATTATAATTTCATTAATCACAATATCAGATTTGGCTCGTCTTTTAACTCATTGCCAACTTTGATCCTCCCAATTTCAAATGAATTGGTCACATTTATCATATCCATTCATA
Organism: Gossypium hirsutum; assembly: GCF_007990345.1. Lineage (NCBI taxonomy): Eukaryota > Viridiplantae > Streptophyta > Magnoliopsida > Malvales > Malvaceae > Gossypium > Gossypium hirsutum. Next base: position 64,371,163 of record NC_053428.1, read on the forward strand.
ATACACTATATAATCATTTCAACAAGTAAAAAAAAATTCATAATTAGTAGGATAGCAACCCACACAAATACAGGCCATATATCAAGGCCATACACAAAATGAATGGACATAACATTCAAGCTTTTACATTGCTAGCCAAATGACACATATGACAAAATGATCCAAAAATACCTATGCATGCCATTGAACAAGATAAAGTATCTATATACCAAAGCTGGACTAGTTGATAGTGTGTTGACTCTCCAACCGTCTTCCAAACTTTACAAGTCCTCGAGCTCTGAAAGACAGGGAAAATAGTGGGGTAAGCATTTTCATGCCTAGTAAGATCGAATAACCAGAAAGTAAACTTACAAAGTAATTAGCATACATCCATAATAAATAAGGAAACCAACAAGTATGAAGTGGTTCCCTATCACATGCACTCAACCAATGAGTTAATTACATAACAAAGCACCATGTAATTTAACTTAGATGAGCTCATCATTCAACATTTCATTTTTTACATGTATTTCATGTTCATCCCATCTCTGAACATCAAACATCCATCAGAACCAATCCGAAAATCTGATTCGATGCGCAACTCACATTGAGTCCTTTTAGCTTGCAAGTCCTCATCATTAGTTTGAGCATCATAGATTTCCTGAAGAAATGTCGGCCTAGCCTATAGCTCTGCCAAGACTGAACCATCATCAAGCAATGCCAAACGAGCATCCATGGCTCTCAAGGTATACAAGGATTTTCTACTCAACGCATTGGCGACCACATTCGCCCTTCCTAGGTGATAGTCAATAATCAAATCATAATCCTTAATTAATTCTAACCATCTCCGCTGTCTCAGATTTAATTCTTTTGAGACATCAAATACTTCAAACTCATGTGGTCTGTGAATATGCGACAAGTCTCACCATATAAATAATGCCTCCAAATTTTCAAAGCAAAAACGATGGCGGCAAGCTCTTGGTCATGTGTTAGATAGTTCTTCTCCTATGGCTTCAATTGCCGTGAAGCATAGGCGATCACTTTACCATCTTGCATAAGTACACAACCCAATCCATTTAGGGATGCATCACTGTAGACCACAAACTCTTTTCCTGGTTCAGGTAGTACTAAAACAGGAGCTTTGGTTAGCTATGTTTTTAACTTCTCAAAACTTTACTGACACTTCTCTATCCATTCAAACTTAACGTCTTTCTGTAGCAATCTCGTCATCGGAGTCGCTATCATGGAGAATCCTTTTACAAACCTTCGATAGTAACCTGCTAAGCCCAAAAAGCTTTTAACCTCAGTTACATTTTTAGGCAGTTTCTATTCGACGATAGTAGAGATCTTACTTGGATCAACTCGGATGCCTTCACCCGAAACAATATGACCCAAAAATCCAACCTTTTGGAGCCAAAACTCACCCTTGCTAAACTTAGCATATAGTTGCTTTTCCCGCAAGGTCTGCAACACAATTCTCAGGTGCTTCACTTGCTCTGTCTCATCCTTGGAGTAAATCAAGATGTCATCAATGAACACAAAGACAAACTTATCCAAATATGGCCAAAAGATTCTATTCATGAGGTCCATAAATACGACCGATGCATCCGTCAACCCAAACGGCATGACAGGAAATTTGTAATGACCATACCTCATCCTGAAAGTTGTCTTAGGTACATCCGGTTCTTTAACTCACAGTTGATAATAACAATACCTTAAGTCTATCTTAGAGAACACTGTGGCTCCTCTCAGCTGGTCGAACAAATCATCGATCCTTGGCAAACGATACTTATTCAAAAATTATCGAATATGGCAAACAAATCATCGAACAAGTCTATCTTAGGTACATGAACCCTATCATGAAATATGGGTAGAAATGGATAGAGCAAGCTACAGGGATTTCAAAAATACAAAGAACATTAAAAACGGGGCTTGGGAGCACTTACTATTGAGCTTGAAAAGCTTGAAAACCCTAGCTATGAATACCCTTGAATTTTCGACAGCATGGAGAAGAAGAATGAGCTGATTTTGGTTCATTTTTCCAATTTTATTTCATTAAAATGCCAAATGACCAAAATGCCCTTAAGCCATTTCTTTAAAATTTCATCCATGCAAGCCCATTTTTGTCCAAAAACTTAGAAATTAGGAAAATTTCTCTCCAAGACCTTCTAATTTATAATCTAAAGCAATTTCATACAAATTGCTTCTAGAATCCTAGTTTTGAAATTTATTTAATTTAGACCCTAATTTCCAATTGGACACCTTACTCAAAGAATTTCTTCATAAAACTTTAACACATGCATATTCTCATATTCTAGGCCTCATAGTAATCATAAAATAAATATTTTGATGTCGGATTTGTGGTCCCGAAACCACTATTCCGACTAGGCCCTATTTTGGGATGTTACATTTCTCTCCCCTTAGGGACTTTCGTCCTCGAAAGTCTTACCAGTGAATAGGTTCAGATATTGGCTTTTCATGGTTTTTTCCGGCTCCCATGTTGCCTCTTCCACACCATGTCGATGCCATAAAACCTTTACTAAAGCCACATATTTATTCCTCAACTATTTAACCTCACGAGCCAATATCTTAACCAGTTCCTCTCCATAGGTCATGTCTGGTCTAACTTCAATCTCAGTTGGCGAAATCACATGAGAAGGGTTTGATCGGTATCGCCTTAACATAGAGACATGGAACACATCATGAATCTTTTCCAGTTCGGGTGGCAATGTCAAACGATAGGCTAACAGTCCAACTCTTTTAGTGATCTAATATGGTCTAATAAATCGCGGGCTCAGTTTACCTTTCCGACCAAATCTTAACACCTTTTTCCATAGAGATACTTTCAAGAATACTCTATCTCTAGCTTGGAACTCAATTTCCTTTCTTTTCAGATCAGCATATGACTTTTGCCTATTTGATGCCGCTTTTAAAAAATCCCGTATCACTTTAACTTTCTCTTCAGTTTCTTTAATCAGATCAACTCCATGAGTCTGGTTTTCCTTAAGTTCTGTCCAGTACAATGGAGTTAGACATTTCCTGCCATACAAGGCCTCATAAGGTGCCATCTTCAAACTTGTTTGAAAACTATTGTTGTAGGCAAATTATACCAACGACAGGTATTTTTCCCAGCTACCCTGAAATTCAAGGATGCAACATCGTAACATATCCTCGAGAATCTGAATCATCCGTTCAGATTAACCATCAGTCTGAGGGTGAAAAGCTGTACTAAAGCTCAACTTCGTACCCAAGGCTTCTCGTAATGTATTCCAGAATCTCGAAGTGAACCTCGGGTCTCTGTCTGAAATAATCGACAGTGGTACTCCATGCAACCTTACAATCTCAGAAATGTATATGTTGGCCAACTTATCAAGAGAGTAATCTGTCCTTACCGGAATAAAATGAGTCGACTTTGTCAACTTATCCACTACAACCCATATGGCATCTTTCTTTTTCGGAGTCAAAGGCAATCCTGTCACGAAATCCATGGTAACTCTGTCCCACTTCCATTCGAAGACTATCACAGGCTGTAACAACCCTGAAGGTACTTGATGTTTATCTTTAACTTGCTAACATACCGGGCATTTTGATACAAATTTGGAAATATCTCTTTTTATGCCGTTCCACCAGTACATTTTCTTCAAATCATTGTACATCTTGGTACTCCCCGGGTGAATTGACAAACGACTGTCATGTGCTTCTTGTAAAATCTTCTGAATAAGCTCATTGTCTTTGGGTACACAAAACCTATCTCTGAACATCAAACATCCATCAGAACCAATCTAAAAATATAATTTGATGCCCAACTCACATTAAGTCCTTTTAGCTTATAAGTCCTCATCATTAGTTTGAGCATCATAGATTTCTTGAAGAAATGTCGGCCCAGCCTCTAGCTCTGCCAAGACTGAACCATCATCAAGCAATGCCAAATTAGCATCCATGGCTCTCAAAGAAAACAAGGATTTTCTGTCAACGCATTGGCGACCACATTCGCCCTTCCTAGGTGATAGTCAATGATCAAATCATAGTTCTTAATTAATTCTAACCATCTCCGCTGTCTCAGATTTAATTCTTTTTAAGACATCAAATACTTCAAACTCTTGTGGTTTATGAATATGCGACAAGTCTCACCATATAAATAATGCCTCTAAATTTTCAAAGCAAAAACGATGGCGGCAAGATCTAGGTCGTGTGTTAGATAGTTCTTCTGTGTGACTCCAATTGCTATGAAGCATAGGCTATCACTTTACCATCTTGCATAAGTACACAACCCAATCCATTTAAGGATGCATCACTGTAGACCACAAACTCTTTTCCCAGTTCAGGTAGTACTAAAATAGGAGCTTCGGTTAGCATTGTTTTTAACTTCTCAAAAATTTATTGACACTTCTTCGTCCATTCAAACTTAACGTCTTTCTGTAGCAATCTCGTCATCGGAGTCGCTATCATGGAGAATCCTTTTACAAACCTTCGATAGTAACTAGCTATGTGACAGCCCTAAAGTGACCCTAGTCGGAAAGTGGTTTCGGGACCACTAAACCGAGTCATAAAAAAATAATTAACCGTCATAGTTGATGCTTATTATATGTATGTATGCATGTATAAAAATTTCATATTGGAATTTTGTTAATTGTAAGTGAATTTTATTAAATAGGACTTATGTGGGAAAATTTAGAAATGTGCTAGGCAAATGTAAAGTGGCCTATTTATGCATGTTGCAAAATAATTGTACTTGCATGTCAAATTAACCAAAGAACAAGATGGTGGCCGGCCATGCTATAAGTTAAAGCCTATTATAAACATTTGGTGTTAGTGTTTTATGGGAAAAAGAATAAAATAAAAGGTTAGTAATAAAGTAATGAAAAGGGAGGGGTGATGAAAACAAAGTTGTCTCATCCATGTTCCCCCTCCCATTGCCGTGACTTGAGGAAGAAAGAAAAGAAGAAATCGGTTCTTCTTGGCCGAAATGAAAAGAGGAAGAAGGGAGTGAAGCATTCGGTTATCCTAGGTCAATATTAAGGTAAGAAAGTTTATACTAGTTCTTGAAATTTTAGTTGATATGGAGTGAGATGTCAAGTTATTTTTGTAACCCATGTTGAAATTTTGAGTGTGGAATGAGTAAGGTTTTCGGCTATGGAGATTAATAAGGGTGATGGTTGTTGTTTCATGCTAAATCTAGATGAACAATGGTAGTTGCTTACATCTTGATATTTATGAGTTCCTTTCTTGGTTCTACCTTAGACCCACGAAGTATATTTTTATTTAGTGTTGTTGGAGATTGATGATAGAAGCTAATGAGTGAGAGTTGGATAGATATTATGAGGTTAAAATTCATGGGATTGTAAGCTTGTAAGTTGGATGATGAAATTCATGCTTTGTGAGGGTAAATGGGTTAAAAGGAGCATTCGGCCATGATGTAAAAAGCATGATGAATTGATGTTAAATGCTTTGAATATTGAGTATATGTTGTTATAAGTTGAATTAAGGTTTGTTAAATTGTCTTTGTCATTGCCGAATGTGTGTAGTTAAAGAAAAAAAATTGTTAAAGTGCTTAGTTAATTGATATTAGGTTAATGTATGTGTTTTGAATTGATGGAATGGAGAGGATGCTTTAATTGTGTTATGAACAATTATATGTTAAATTAAGGTTTGCGAAGCTAGCTATTAAGGTGAAGTACAAATGTTAATATTTGATTGCTAGTGTATATATGGGTATTAGCCGAGTTTTGAACTTGAAACAAAATGGTATTTAGTCAATACAAGTAACCATATTTGTAGAATGTATTAAGTATAGAATCGGCCTCAACATAGACATGCATATTCGGCCACATGAGGTAGATTGATGTTGCATGTATTCGGTTAGAGGCAAGCATATTGATGCTTTTATCTTGGCTTAGATAATCGGCTAAAAGAGAGTGTGGGCTAATATGTTGAGTTAAATCATGATTTCATATATATGTGACTCTAATGTCTAATGTATATATGGGTTAAGTTGTGACAGCCCTAAATTAACCCTAGTCGGAAAGTGGTTTCGAGACCACGAAACTGAGTCTTATAAATAATTAAAGGTTATATTCTGTGTTTATGATGTGCGTAAATGCTTGTGTGATAGTTCCATACTTTAATTTGGTCAGTGTATGTGAAATTTATTAGTAGGGACTTATGTGAGACAATTTAGAAATATGCTAGGCAAGTGTTCAAGTGGCCTATTAATATATGTGGGAAAGTGCTTGTCCTTGCATGTCAAATTAGCCAAATTAAAGCATAGTGGCCGGCCATGCTATGGGTGGAAACATGTCACAAACATGTTATGTTAGTGATGTATGTTAGGAAAAATAAAATAAGGAGCATGGTAATAAAATAATGAAAGGGAATATGATGAAAAAAAAAGAAAGAATGTGTGTGATTGTTTCACCCCCCCCATTGCCGTGAGTTGAAGGAAAGAAAACAAAAAAAAAGTGTTCATCCTTGAACATCTTTGGCCGAAAACTTTAAGGAGAAAGGAAGAAGAAAGGTTGAAGAGGTTCGGCCATGCATGTAACTAGGCTAAGGTATGTTTGATGTTGCTCCATGAGATTCATGTATATTTTAGTTGTTAGCTTGAGTCCTACCTAGCCCATGGTCTAAATCTTTGCTATGTGAGGGAGATGATACTCGGCCATGGATGTTTCCTTCTTGGTGGATGCTAGATGTTGTGTTGGTGAGGTATGAAGATGATAGAGTGTGTGTGAGAATTTGAAAAAAAAGGTAGGTCTTAGCAACTTCATGAAGCAATCGGCCATGGTATATCCATAAGTATGATTTATGCTTGTTATGTTACTCATGGTTAAAATGATTCGGCTATATTTCATGTAAAAATAAAATATACATGTGAATTCGGATATATGTTTATATTTGGTTAATGATTTATCCTTGTGAAGTATAAATTTGTAACATGATTTGAGTTGGAAGTTATTGTAATGTATTTGTGCATTCGGGTACATGATGAAAATATATGAAATGGTTATAATCAACCTTATGATTCGGCTCTTGTACATATATATATGTTTGCACATGATGTATTGGTATGCCATTTATGTGTGGTATTAAGTATATAATTGGCCTCAACATATACATGCATACTAGGCCACATGAGAAGATTAGTGTTGCATGTATTCGGTTAGAGGCAAGCATATTGATGCCTTTATCTTGGTTTAGACAATCGGCTAAAAGGGAGTGTGGATTAATATGTTGAGTTGATTCATGATTTCACATGTATATATATGGGCTAAGTACCTTGAGTTCCTCTTTTCGATGCTCAAATGATTAAATCAATTTATTTGTTAAATTAAGCTCAAGAGCAAAGGGGAACTAACTCCGATAAAGGGAAAGAAAAAGTGGTCGAATAGCCATCGAAATCGTTCGAAAACATCCAAGGTAAGTTTTCGAGTAACGAGACTTAGTTACCGATTTGATTAAGTCATGATGTATGAGCATAACAAATATGCGGCGATATGATGATTCTACTTGAATCATATGTTGAGCTAATTAGTCTATACGTATGACGGGTAGCCGTATGTGCATAGAGATAGTGTCATAAAGCAAAGTAAACCATGCTGTTTGTATGTGGCTAGTGAGCCGAAAATGGGTTTGCTTAATACGTGACTTGTGTTTGAACTCCAATTATAAAAATGAAATATAGATGTGTCATGACTTATTGATATGTGTGTGAATATTTGGATGATAACCGGGCTAAGTCCCGAAGGCATTTGCGCTAGTGACTAGTTCCGGGCAAGTCCCGAAGGCAATTGTGCGAGTTACTATATCCGGGCTAAGTCCCGAAGGCATTGGTGCGAGTTACTATATCCGGGCTAAGTCCCGAAGGCATTTGTACGAAGTACTATATCCCGGCTAAGTCCCGAAGGCATTTGTGCGAGTTACTATAACCGGGCTAAGTCCTGAAGGCATTGGTGCGAGTTACTATATCCGGGCTAAGTCCCGAAGGCATTTGTGCGAAGTACTATATCCGGGCTAAGTCCCGAAGGCATTTGTGCGAGTTACTATAACCGGGCTAAGTCCCGAAGGCATTTGAGCAGTAGCTATATCCGGCTAAACCCTGAAGGTACTTGGTTGGGAATGAGCGATCTTGCTGTAATAATTTCAATTAATACGCTCATAAAATCCCAACGATGAGGTACGTTTCGTATATGCATTTGAGTAGTGATTCCGTTTAAATATTATTCGCTCAGTCGATTAATGAGTTTCCGGCCTTTGGCTAAGTTGATTTTTTTTTTGTGTGAATATAAGGGTTGGTAATGTGAAGTAAGTATGATATTGAGAATTTGTGCATATGAAATTATCCATTTAGCCATATGAATGCTACATTGTAGTTGTGTCTAATTTTATGGCTCAAAACTTACTAAGCATTAAATGCTTACTCCGTTTCTTTGAATCTCTGTTTTATAGATTTTGGTTCGTCAGCTATCGGACTCGGGAGTGTCGAAGTCGAAGTCGCCCACACTATCAAAGCCCCTTTTGGTACACTTTTGGTTGAACTTTGAAATGGCATGTATAGGACTACCCTTTTTGTTGTGGGTCATGTACCCTTCGGTTTTGTATAAATTTGGATAGCCATGCGAAAATGGCTTATATATATTTTTGAGCATAATGTTATAATCATTTTGTATGTATATGGTTATTGAGAGGTGTGGATATGCTTGGCAATGATTGGCCATTGGAATGGTTAATCACGATCATACTTTGTGCTATATATGCTAAAGGGTTAGTTGAATCATGGAAACTGTGTAATAGGTAAAGTCTACCCTAAAGGCAGATGATGACAGCAGCAGTGGTGTGAATTTGAAAAATCACTAAAAATATTAGGAATGGAGTTAAATAGTGAATAAATTATATAATCGAACCTTAATGAATCTACTTTCATATGGACGAAACGAAACGGTCATATGAGTTGGATTTTAAGAGATATTTAAGTTTTTGTGGAACAGGGCCAGAGCAATTTCTAGATCTCCTGATCTAACTTTGGAAATTCATTATATATTAACCGGAGATAATTAGAAGTCATTCCATATATGTATAGATTCCTTTTCGAGTCTAGTTTCTATAGAAACAAACGGTATCAGTATTGAAGCCCTGTACAAGGAGATATCCAAGTCGTAATGCATGAAGGTCGAAATAGTCGAACCCTGTAACAGGGGAGACTTTAACTAATAAACTGTGCAATTGGATTGACCAAAAATTCTAGAAAAAAATTTGTGGATGGATATATGAGTCTAGTTTCAGGGAAAAATTACGAAACTGCTTTTCGAGTTTTGGAACTCAAGATATGATTTTTAAGGTGTCAGTGACGCAGTTAGTCAGCTGTCTGGAAATTTTTAAAATGGACTGTGAAAATAAGTGAATTTAGTCTGTGAACCCCTCGTGTCCGACTCCGGTAACGGTCTCGGGTACGGGGTGTCACAATTTTATTGGTATCAGACCTACGGTTTAGTCGATTCTAGGACTACCGTAATACGTTTGGGTCTAGCTATACATGCCATTATGTGATTATTTGATAGTGTGGTGTTTTCTGACGTTTGCAAATGTGTGTATTTATAGTAATGGATCCCGATCCTGACCGAGCGGTAGCTGATGATCTCGAGATTGTAGCGCCTGCTCCCGCACAAGGGACAGCGTCGGTGGACTCTTAACCTAATGCTAGTAATCCGAATGATGAAGCTAGACAAGCTTTTCATAGCGTGATGAATGATTGGTTCAACCAATACATTCGAACTAATACGGCTGTTCCACAACCTCCATTCCCGACAAATACCACCCCCACACCTACAATACCTCCGGTAACTGACCAAATAAGGTCAAATAAGCCCCCAGTTGATAGAATCCGAAAACATGGGGCTACTGAATTTAAAGCTACGGACAGCGATGATGCCGAGCAAGCAGAATTTTGGTTGGATAACACTATCCGGGTACTCGATGAGCTATCTTACACACCCGATGAGTGCCTAAAGTGTACTATCTCCTTGCTACGTGATTCTGCCTACTATTGGTGGAACACCTTGACTTCTGTCGTGCCCAGAGAGTAAGTAACTTGGGAGTTCTTCCAAACCGAGTTTCGAAAGAAGTATATCAGTCAGAGATTCATTGATCAAAAACGAAAGGGATTTCTTGAACTCAAACAAGGTTCTATGTCGGTTACCGACTATGAACGAAAATTTGTGAGGCTTAGCCGATACGCGTGAGAATGCATTTCTTCAGAGGCCGTGATGTGTAAACGTTTCGAGGATGGACTGAATGATGATATAAAGCTGTGTGTTGGCATTTTAGAAATCCGAGAATTTGTGGTACTCGTCGAGCGAGCTTGTAAAGCTGAGGAGCTCAGTATGGAGAAAAGAAAAGCTGATATGGGAGCAAAGGAGTTTCGTAAGAGGTCTTCGGGGAGGCCCTTTCAACAGTCATCGAAGAAATTTAGAGATGATTTAGGCCGATCTAGAAACACTTCGGGCTTTTCTAGACGAGATCGCGATCGACCCCCTGTGAGTGCACGAGTCACTTCGGTCGCCAGTGTTGGAACTGATCGTCGAGACAGAGCGGAGTGCCAGTATTGTGGTAAATGGCATTCGGGGAGTTGTAGATTCCATGACCGCTCCTGTTACAAGTGCGGGTCGGTTGACCACTTTATTAAAGATTGTCTGAGGTTGTCTGAACAGAATGTAAATCAGAGTGGGAAACCGGGTGCTACCACTGCTCGAGGTAGACCATCTAGAAATACGGGCAATGCTAGTGGTGGTCAGAGAGGATCTAGAGATGCAACGACCAGATCTGAGGCTCGTGCTCCTGCTAGAGCTTACGCTATACGTGCACGCGAGGATGCTTCCTCGCCAGATGTTATTACCGGTACTTTTACTCTCTTTGATACTAATGTGATTGCTTTGATTGACCCTGGTTCTACTCATTCTTATATATGTGAAACCTTAGCATCCAGTAAGACTCTACCTGTTGAGTCTACTGAGTTTGTAATTCGGGTGTCAAATCCTTTGGGTCGTTACATGCTTGTTGACAAAGTGTGCAAGAAATGTCCCCTAGTAATCCAAGGTTCCTGTTTTCCGGCCGATTTGATGCTTTTACTGTTTGACGAATTTGATGTTATCCTCGGTATGGATTGGTTGACCGTACATGATGCAATTGTAAATTGCAAAAGAAAAACCATCGATTTGAGGTGCGTAAATAACGAGATAATTCGAGTCGAGTCTACTGACTTGAATAGGTTGCCAGCTGTAATATCGTCGATGCTGGATCAGAAATGTGTAAGAAAGGGGTGCGAAGCATACCTTGCGTATGTACTTGATGACAAAGAATTAGAAAAGAAACCCGAATCTGTGTCGGTGGTTTGTGAATACCCGGATGTTTTTCCCGAAGAATTACCGGGTTTACCACCTGTTCGGGAGGTAGAGTTTGGTATTGAGCTTGTACCTGGGACTACGCCAATTTCGATAGCTCTGTATCGTATGGCACCAACCGAGTTAAAAGAGTTGAAAGCTCAGTTGCAAGAGTTGACGGATAGAGGTTTCACTCGACCAAGTTTCTCACCTTGGGGTGCACCAGTATTGTTTGTGAAAAAGAAGGACGGAACCATGAGGTTGTGCATCGACTATCGTCAGCTGAATAAGGTGACAATAAAGAATAAATATCCGATGCCACGTATTGACGATTTGTTTGATCAACTAAAGGGAGCCTCAGTGTTTTCAAAGACAGATTTGAGATCGGGTTATTACCAGTTGTGAATTCGAGATTCGGATATACCCAAAACTACTTTCAGAACGAGATACGGTCACTATGAGTTCTTAGTGATGCCGTTTGGGCTCACTAATGCCCTTGCGGTATTTATGGATTTGATGAATCGGATCTTCAGACCGTATTTGGATCGGTTTGTAGTCGTGTTTATCGATGATATTTTGGTTTATTCGAGAAATGAAACCGATCATGCTGAACACCTGGGATTAGTGTTGCAAATTTTACGGGATAAGCAGTTATATGCTAAGTTCAGTAAGTGTGAGTTCTGGTTAAGAGAGGTTAGCTTCTTGGGTCATGTGGTATCCGCATCGGGTATTCGAGTTGACCCGAGCAAAATTTTAGCCATACTTAACTGGAAGCCTCCGAGAAATATTACTGAGGTTCGGAGCTTTTTGGGACTTGCCGGTTACTACCGACGGTTTGTGAAAGGTTTCTCGATGATAGCCACACCAATGACGAAACTACTTCAGAAGGATGTTAAGTTTGAATGGACAGAAAAGTGTCAGAAAAGTTTTGAACAATTGAAAACTCACTTGACGGAAGCTCCAGTACTAGTGCAGCCCGAATCAGGCAAGGAGTTCGTCATTTATAGTGATACATCCCTACTTGGGTTGGGTTGCGTATTGATGCAAGAAGGTCGAGTTGTGGCCTATGCGTCGAGACAATTAAAGCCACATGAGAAAAATTATCCGACCCATGATCTCGAACTAGCTGCCATCGTATTCGCTTTGAAAATATGGCGACACTACTTATTTGGTGAGAAGTGCCATGTATGTTCGGATCACAAAAGTCTCAAATATCTGATGACTCAAAGAGACTTGAATCTGCGACAAAGACGTTGGCTCGAGTTGTTAAAAGATTATGAGCTTGTCATTGACTATCACCCGGGAAAGGCTAATGTGGTTGCGGATGCCTTAAGTCGTAAATCACTGTTTGCTTTACGAGCGATGAATGTACACTTGCCTGTTCTATCCGACAATGTGTTAGTGACAGAATTAAAGGCCAAACCATTATTGATTCATCAAATTCGCGAAGCCCAGAAAGTCGATGATGAATTGGCTGCAAAATGGGCTGAATGTGTTCCGAATATGGAATTAGAGTTTCAAATTGATGATGACGGTTGTTTGAGGTTCAGAAGTCAGTTGTATGTTCCAAGAAATTTAGGACTCATTTCGATGATTCTGAACGAAGCTCATTGTAGCCGAATGTCAATTCACCCGGGGAGTACGAAAATGTACAACGATCTGAGACGTCAGTTTTGGTGGCATGGTATGAAACGAGACATTTCTGATTTTGTTTCGAAGTGTTTAATATGTCAGCAAGTGAAGGCGGAACATCAAGTGCCTACGGGTTTACTTCAGCCGATCATGATACCTGAATGGAAATGGGATCGAGTCACGATGGATTTTGTATCTGGGTTGCCATTGTCAGCAAGTAAGAAAGATGCGATTTGGGTTGTTGTTGATAGACTGACTAAGTCGGCTCACTTTATCCCCGTACGCACGGAGTTTTCAATGGATAAACTAGCTGAATTGTATGTTTCTCAGATTGTGAGATTACACGGGGTACCTACTTCTATTGTGTCGGGTAGAGATCCGAGATTCACCTCACGATTTTGGAAGAAATTGCAAGAAGCTTTGGGTACCAAGTTGTATTTTAGCACCGCTTTTCACCCCCAAACCGATGGTCAATCCGAGCGGATAATTCAGATACTTGAGGATATGTTGAGATGTTGCATCCTCGAGTTTAGTGGTTCATGGGAGCGGTATTTACCTTTGATTGAATTCGCTTACAACAACAGTTTTCAATCAAGTATTAAGATGGCACCTTACGAGGCTTTGTACGGTCGTAAATGCCGTACACCATTGTTTTGGACCGAGCTCGGTGAAAGTAAAATTTTCGGAGTTGATTTGATTAAAGATGCTGAACAGAAAGTAAAAGTAATCCGTGAAAGTCTGAAGGCAGCCACAGATCGTCAGAAATTGTATGCGGATTTGAAACGAAAAGACATTGAATATCAGGTGGGAGATAAAGTGTTTCTTAAAGTTTCGCCTTGGAAAAAGATACTCAGATTTGGCCGTAAGGGCAAGTTGAGTTCGAGATCATGGGTCGGATAATTCCTCTCGTGTGGCTTCAATTGTCTCGACGCATAGGCCACGACTCGACCTTCTTGCATCAATACGCAACCCAACCCAAGTAGGGATGCGTCACTATAGATGACAAACTCTTTACCTGATTCGGGTTGCACCAAATTGGAGCTTCAGTCAAATGAGTTTTCAGTTGGTCGAAACTTTCTGACATTTCTCCGTCCACTCGAACTTAACATCCTTTTGAAGTAGCTTCGTCATTGGTGTGGCTATCATCGAGAAACCTTTCACAAATCGTCGGTAATAACCGGAGAGCCCCAAAAAGCTCCGAACTTCAGTAACATTTCTCGGAGGTTTCCAGTCAAGTATGGCTGAAATTTTGTTCGGGTCAACTCGAATACCCGACGCGGATACCACATGACCCAAGAAGCTAACCTCTCTTAACCAGAACTCACACTTACTAAACTTAGCATATAACTGCTTATCCCGCAAAATTTGCAGCACTAGCCTCAGATGCTCAGCATGTTCGGTCTCGTCTCTTGAATAGACCAAAATGTCATCAATGAACACCACTACGAACCGATCCAAATACGGCCTGAAGATCCGATTCATCAAATCCATAAATACTGCAGGGGCATTAGTGAGCCCAAACGGCATCACTAAGAATTCGTAGTGACCATATCTCGTTCTGAAGGCAGTTTTGGGAATATCTGAATCTCGGATTCGCAACTGATAATAGCCCGATCTCAAATCTATTTTTGAGAACACTGAGGCTCCCTTCAGTTGGTCGAACAAATCATCGATGCGCGGCAACGGATATTTGTTCTTTATCGTCACTTTATTCAGCTGACGATAGTCAATGTACAACCTCATGGTTCCGTCCTTCTTTTTCACGAACAATACTGGTGCACCCCAAGGTGAGAAACTTGGTCGAGCGAAACCTCTATCCGTCAGTTCTTGCAACTGAGCTTTCAACTCCTTTAACTCGGTTGGTGCCATACGATACGGAGCTATCGAAATCGGCGTAGTCCCAGGTACCAGCTCAATACCAAACTCTACCTCCTGAACAGGTGGTAAACCCGGTAATTCTTCCGGAAAAACATCCGGGTATTCACAAACCACCGGCACAGATTCGGGTTTCTTTTCTAATTCTTTGTCACCAAGTACATACGCAAGGTATGCTTCGCACCCTTTTCTTACATATTTCTGTGCCAACATTGCTGATATTACAGCTGGCATCCCCTCCAAGTCCGCAGACTCAATTCGGACTACTTCGTTATTTGCGCATCTCAAATCAATAGTCTTGCTCTTGCAATTCACAATCGCATCATGCGCGGTCAACCAATCCAAACCAAGGATAACATCAAATTCATCAAACGGCAAAAGCATCAAGTTCGCCGGGAAACAGGAACCTCGAATTTCCAGGGGACATTTCTTGCACACTTTGTCGACAAGCACGTAACGACCCAAGGGATTTGACACCCGAATTACGAACTCAGTAGACTCAATAGGTAAAGTCTTACTGGAGGCTAAGGTTTCACATATGTAAGAATGAGTAGAACCGGGGTCAATCAAAGCAATTACATTAGTATCAAAGAGAGTGAATGTACCGGTAATAACATCAGGCGAAGAAGCATCCTCGCGGGCACGTATAGCATAAGCTCTAGCAGGCGCACGGGCTTCGGATCTGGTTATATCATCTCTAGATCCTCTCTGACCACCACTAGCATTGCCCATATTTCCAGATGGTCTACCTCGAGCAGTGGTAGCACCCGGTCTCCCACTCTGATTTGCATTCTGTCCCGACAACCTCGGGCAATCTTTAATGAAGTGGTCAACTGATCCGCATTTGTAACAGGAGCGGTCAGGAAATCTACAACTCCCCGAATGCCATTTACCGCAATATCGGCATTTCGTCCTGTCTCGACGTTCATTCCCAACACTGGCGACCGAAGTGCCTCGTGTACCCACAGGGGGTCGATCACGATCTCGTCTAAAAAGGCCCGAAGTGCCTCTAAACTGGCCCGCATCATCTCGAAATCTCTTCGATGTCTGTTGAAGAGACCTCCCCGAGGATCTTTTACGAAACTCTCCAGTTCCCTCATCAACTCTTTGCTTTTCTTTTCTAAGCTCTTCGGCTTTACAAGCTCGTTCAACAAGTACCACGAACTCTCGTATTTCAAGAACGCCAACGAACATTTTTATATCTTCATTCAGCCCATCCTCGAAGCGTTTACACATAATAGCCTCGGACGAAACACATTCCCGAGCGTATTTGCTAAGTCTAACAAATTTTCGCTCGTAATCAGTAACCGACATGGAGCCTTGCTTAAGCTCAAGAAATTCCTTCCGTTTTTGATCAACAAATCTCTGACTGATATACTTTTTCCGAAACTCAGTTTGGAAAAACTCCCAAGTTACTTGCTCTCGGGGCACAATAGAAGTCAGAGTACTCCACCAATAGTAGGCAGAATCACGTAGCAAGGAGATAGCACACTTTAGGCATTCATCGGGTGTACAAGATAGCTCATCGAGTACCCGGATAGTGTTGTCCAGCCAAAATTCAGCTTGCTCGGCATCATCGCTATCCATAGCCTTAAATTCAGTAGCCCCATGTTTTCGGATTCTGTCAACTGGGGGCTTATTTGACCTTATTTGGTCCGTTACCGGTGGTATTGTAGGTGCGGGGGTAGTATTTGTCGGGAATGGAGGTTGTGGAACAGCCATATTAGTTCGAATGTATTGGTTAAACCAATCATTCATCACGCTATAGAATGCTTGTCTAGCTTCATCATTCGGATTACTAGCATTAGGTTGAGAGTCTGCCAGCACTGTCCCTTGTGCGGGAGCAGGCGCTACGCTCTCAAGATCATCAGCTACCTCTCGGTCACGATCGGGATCCATTACTATAAATAAACACATTTACAATTGTCAGAAATCACCACACTATCAAGTAATCACATAAAATGGCATGTATAGCTAGACCCAAAACATTACGGTAGTCCTAGAATCGACTAAACCGTAGCTCTGATACCAATAAAATGTAACACCCCGAACCCGAGACCGACACCGGAGTCGGACACGAGATGTTAACAAACTTTGAAAAATTTTTCCAGACACTGCCCAGTCTGAGTACTAGTCGCTTCAAAAATCATATCTTGAGTTTCACAACTCGAAAATCAGTTTTGTGATTTTTCCCTGAAACTAGACTCATGTCCCCACCTATGTATTTTTTTCTAGAATTTTTGGTCGGGCCAATTAGTACAGTTTATTAGTCAAAGTCTCCCATGTTACAGGGGTCGACTACACTGACCCTTTCCCATTACGACTGGGATATCTCTCTGCACAGAGCTTCAATACTGATGCCGTTTGTTTCTATGGAAACTAGACTCAGAGAGGAATCCATACATATATGGTATGACCCCTAATTATCTCTGGTCAATTTATAGTGAATTTCCAAAGGCGGAACAGGGAATCCAGAAACTGTTCTGGCCCTGTTCCACAAGAACCCGAATATCTCTTACTGTACTGTTCCTATTATTGTTTCGTTACTTCCATATGAAAGTAGATTCATCAAGGTTCGATTACATAATTTATTCACTATTTAATTCCACTCCTACGAATTCTTGTGATTTTCCAATCCACACCACTGCTGCTATCAGCTTCTGTTTTCAAAGTAAACCTTACCTAATTGGGGTTTCATGGACCAACTAGGGCCTTGTCATACATAAGCCCACATATGATCATACTTAGCCATTCTAGTGGCTGATCATTTGCTCAACACTTCCATTCCAACTATAGTTACATCATGAAACCATCTATACATTCATAAATACGAATGGTCTAATGCCATACTCCACTTCTACAAGCCATTTTCGCATGGCTGTACACTTATACATTTCATAAAGTACTCGAAAGACAACAATGGGTAGTCCTATACATGCCATATCAAAATTCAACCAAAATAGTACCCAAAAGAGCCTTTGATAGTGTGGGCGACTTCGACTTCAAGATCCCGAGTCCGATAGCTGGAGGACCAAAAATCTATAAAACAGAGGAGCAATGTAACGAGTAAGCAATTTATGCTTAGTAAGTTTGAGCAAGGAATTCCAGCATGCACAAATAATAGCACACATTTAGCTAAACGGAATATTTCATAGTACGCAATTTACCGATATCAAACTTGCTTCACAACATTAACAACCCTTATGTACATACACAATAAACTAACTTGGCCGAAGGCCGGTAGCTCGTTTATCAACTGAGCGAACATTTATTTGTAAGGGCTCGATTAAATTCAACACATACGTAACATATCCCAATATTGGGATGTTTTTCGAGTATTCGCTGGAATTTTACAGCAAGCTTATTCATTTCCAAATCACGTACCTTCGGAATTTAACCGGATATAGCTCCTCGTTCAAGTGCCTTCGGGACATAGCCCGGTTTTAGTAACTCACACAATGCCTTCGGGACATAACCCGGATTTAACAACTCGCACGAATGCCTTCGGGACTTAACCCGGATTTAATAACTCGCACGAATGCCTTCGGGACTTAACCCGGATTTAGTATCTCGCACAAAGGCCTTCGGATCTTAGTCCGGATATATTCACTTAGCACAAAGCCTTCGGACTTAGCCCGGACAGCATTCAATTAATCATGCACATTCACATTTCATTTTCATTTGCGAAACTCAAACACAAGGCACATATCGTCCTTGCACATTCGGCTCAATAGCCACACATAGAGCATGATTTAATCACATTGTAATTTAAGCTCTCTTACTCAAGAACTTACCTCGGGTGTTGTCGAACGATTCCGCTAGCTATTCAACCACTTTTTCCTTCCCTTTATCGGATTTATTTCCCTTTGCTCTTGAGCTTAATCAAACAAATAAATTGATTTCATCATTTAGGCATCAAAAGATGAACACAAGGCACTTAGCCCATATTTATACATTAGACATTAAAGTCTCATACATGCAAAAATCATGCATCAACACAACATATTAGCTAATTTCTTTCCCCTTGGCCGAATATGCATGTCTATTTTTGGGGTCGATTTTACACTTAATACACACATATACACACTAGTAAAGCATCCTCCCCCTTTTCATCAATTTAACACATGCATTGCTCATAACATGCAAAGTTACATTCGGCCTTAGCACACATCTTGCTAGCCGATTCTTCTCCATTTAGCAACCAATGCACATATGTGCT